>NC_051439.1:1475138-1505960 GCF_001649575.2 Kryptolebias marmoratus | reverse complement strand
TTTTCATTACTTTAAAATTTCACATTTCTACAGTGCTTTGTGTCCGAGATATGACGAGTTAAAAACATCCTTCAAGCCAACTCCAGCAACACGGATTTCGAAAAAATATATGGGAAGAGATACGAGATCTTCAGGTACCACTCTGCCTTCTGGGGCGATTTGACAGAAAACTATATTACCTACAGGAAAAGTAAACACATTGCCTGAAAGAAGACAAAAATGCCTACGTTCTGATATATAATTTGTTCATGCATCATGAAAGATGTGGGCGAAGGAACAGTTTGTTCGCTAAGAAATGTGTTGTGCTCAGACAGCTCCACACTCTAGCTCGTTAGTGAGGTTAGAGTGTAACTGTCAAAATTTCATGAAAATTCCGAAATTTTTGCGTGTTTTTTGGTGATTACGTCGCCATAGTAACACGAAACACGAATAAAAATAGTAGCCCTCATGCCGAGACCGAGCCGGTCGTTCTGATATAAAATTTGTGGGGGTTCTCTGCCCGGTTCGGGCCGCATTAAGGGTAACGGATGAAAAATAAATAATAAAGAGACACCTTATTCAGTGTAGAGTAATAGGTGCCTGCATGCATTGCATGAGGCAGTACAATGCCTTGCTTCGCAAGGCATTGTACTGCTCCTTATGCACTGCTGGCAGACCCCAATTATCCTTTGCTGAGAAGAAACAGAGTTACAGACATTTTAGTCAAACCTTGTAAATAACATTATGCAATATCTCAAGCAATATTTCACAAAACGTGTTAGTTCTTGTTGTGTTGGTCCTTGAATTGGGGTGACTCTAAATTCAAATTTCATTAAAATTCATCAAGTTGTCCATCAGATATTTTGCTAACACAAAAGTGGTAAACACATTCTCACTTTCACCTTCAGCAGCAGATGACAGTTTTAGAATTCAGTTTCTATAAATAGATTACCTGATGTTTCAGCAGTAGGGGTTCCTGGTACTGCTTCAGTTTTACGCTGTGGTGTGAAGGACTGTGTGGATGCTGCTGGCACCTGTCTCTGAGCCGCAACAGCTTTAAACAGGTTGAAGGTATCAGATCTTTCAGGTGCCTGATGTCTTATGGGCTCTCTGCTGTCGTACCACCCTGGTGAACCGGACAAACTAACACCTTCATCTGGACTTTTGGCAGCTGAAGCTGGGTCTCTGGAAATAAAGTGTTGCTGAGGTAGCCCTGTAGGAGCATCAGGTGGAGTAGAGTGGGCAGCAAATGTAGAGGTGTGATCGGTTGCTTTTGGAGACAAAGTGAGATGGATATGTGCGACATGACCCGGCCTTGCAGTGGATCGAAGACCTGCAGCTTGCCTTGCTTTATAACCAACACCCAAAACAGAACTGGTATGATTAGATAACTCCTCAAAACGATTGAAGGAATGTGCACTGTCATGTCTGATAGTTACATCTGTTTTATCCAAATCTTCAGACTGCCCCCCCACAGTGTTCTGCCTCTTCTCGTTCTTTATGCTTGACTGAGAAGTCACACTTTCGTCTCTGCTATGGAAACTGTTACTTGCTTCATAAACAGATGGTTGGTCTCTGTTGGTTGTTTGTGCTAAGGCAACCACTTGAGCTTCATATAGATTTGGTGGAACTGGCTGGTTGGTGATAAAGGGTCTGCCTGTTCCTGTGGAGAGTTCTGTTCGATGTAGAGAATGTGGGGCTGAGCTGAGGGGAAGTGCAGGGGAAGTACAGCGCCTGCGGGTGGCTGTAGTAATGGATGTAAAAGTCTGAAGTTGTTTTGCAGAGAGAGTAACACCTTCTCTGGCAGCAATCTCACACAATCTGGCCTCTAAATCTGGGTGAAGGGTGCTATGTAGCTGTGTGTGAGACTCTGGGTGCTCCGTGCCAAGAAGGTGGTGGTTGTCCATATCAGTGAGGGTAGAAAACGTCTTTACAGACTGAGGAGCATTGATCTCCTTATTGACTTGAAGACTGGACGATGCATTGCTGTCTGTATCTGTGCTCCCTTGGCTCTAGGAGCAAAAAACAACTTTGTCATGAGACCTGAAAAGATTAACTTTGTTACCTGTGAGGATCAAGAGGTCTTTTTAAAAATGTTACCTTAATAGGGTGTCTTAACAGTAGCTCCTTCTTGATCTCCTCAATGCGCTTTCGATCTTCTATGTTCAACTCCTGTAGTTCACACTGCTGTCCCAATACATTTAGCTTGATCCACTCTGAAACACAAGAAGATATTTGAGATTAGCAAAGTCTCAAACAAAAAGCACATTATCTCTTAAAAAAAAAATCACAGTGTGCAGTCCAAAACAAAGATCTGTCACTTCTGAGATGAATGGTGAGTCAGACAGAAACTGTAGATCTCAGTGAAAATGTGTAGGAATAACATTTGATGTTTGAATTTATTACTAAAAACCTAATTGTCCATTTTCATAGAAGAAATAATAACAAAGACAGGATTACCCAGCTTATTGTTGAGCAGAAAAGATGTCTCCCTAAAATATTAAGAGTGTGCTTTTTCAATTAAAAGGCATAGCATTCCTTGAAAGAATGCATACTGCTCACTGCCTTTTACACCACAGTTTTGAACTACAATCATTTCATGATGAAAAAGAACATTGTTCATCATGAAACAATGGGTTCAGCACCCTGGGTTCAGCACCCTCCACCCGCCAAATGCGGGTAAATATTTGAAGTGGCGGGTGAATTTGATCAACACACACGCCACTGTGGCGGGTTGGCAATTTGAACAGAAAAGCGAAATACCACTTCAGGCGGAGAAAACCCGCATAAAAATATTACAACAGTTCACTACAAACCCATATGATGCACTCCATCCACTACAGATTACATGCAGTCTAACACCAATTAGGTGTTGTGATGAGAAGCTATTTTATTTTCTGTTTTTCAAGAGTAGTCGAGGGAAGAACCGAAAGTTAAACAACGTTTTTTTTTTAACTAAATCAATGACGTCATGATGTCGGTCAGCGTGCGTGCGCGCCTACGGCCGGTGTTCTGACGATCTGTGCTTCCTCTCAGATTTTCCTACCGTAGCACGGCAAAACAGCTATGTCTAACGGTCGGTGCTACCCGTCAAAAACTGCTACCGTCATGTTTACAAACCGAAAACTACAGCGGTTTGTGTTAATGTTAAATATCATCGATACTGAAGTGGAAGCTTAGGAGTTATGCTTAGCATAGCATTGGAACAATTTATATCCACGACGAAAACCTTTCTAAAACCACAAAAATCACTTCCTTCATCAGAATATCCTACCTGGTAAATATAAGCAGGTAGCACAAATAGATCTATGCATTAAAAGCAGCAAGTGTCTGAAAAACATTACAACTTACATACAAAAACTTCAATATTTATTGAGACTGACTCTGAGCTACTACAACACTAAATTTTAGCTCAATATTTGTAAAATTGTCTGGGTTAGTCATTTATGTGTTTGCTAATGTTGATTAGCTGCAGGGGCCACTTTGAACTGTGGTGACTGCAAAAGTTAATCAGTTGAACAGAAAATCAGTGATGAGACCATTCCAAGCAGTGGAATATGTCTACCCTAAGATAGTGAGAATGCCTATCAAACAAAGCTTATTAGCAAAGGGATCAAGGTCACCAGTCTTGTCAGAGCTGGAGAGATGCATCACCAGGATGATGTTATGACCTGGAATCAAAAGGTGCACAAGTACTCTAGATTACTGGTTCCCAAAGTTGAGGTTGAGACTGTTCTGTGAGTTGCAAAATGCCAAGTGAGGGTCTTCAGATGATCTTCAGTAATCAAAATGATTCCTAAATGCATATTTTTTGATATTTGAAAAATAATGAACAGTAGTCATAACTGACTGTTTACTGTTTGTGTTATTATGTCATTGTTTAACTGAACTAGAGATGTTGATGTGCTTCAGTCACTGATAGTTGGTGTCACATATCTCTTTCACTACTATTTGAGGGTTGATGGCTAAAAACTTTAGGATTTATTTCTCTAGATAACAATTTTGATACATCTAATAAAGACATCAGAAGATTTAACACTAAATCTTATCTATTCATAACAAGCATCAGTATTGTGGCCTTGTAAATGAAATGTTTCCAATTCCATTTTCAACATGATTTTGCTTCAAATTATGCTGTTCACCATTAAGAGTGTAGTGGACAACAGGGCTACAATTAAAAAAAAAAACTTAGTAGTAATACTGTCTGAGGTCTTTGTGATCTTTTTGATGCATCTATGTGAATCTGTTTACCTTCGGTTTTGTTCTCCTCTTGGTCTGTGATGCTGGACTTACTCGACATCATGGTGAGTGGAGATTCACTTTGTAGTAATTTTGCCACTCTAACTGCCAGTGAGCTCTCACTGCTCCCATCACTCATTGCCTCCTGATCAGCATCCTCAATGACAGATGAAGAGGAGTGACTCTGTGCAGCAGTTGAAGAACTTTCTTCCTCCTCTGAGGTCCCCCCTCTGTCTGATGAAGTAGAGTTAAGCTGCTGTGTGCTTGCAGCTGGTAAAGGCTTCATAACGTTAGGCTGTGTTGGGATGTTTTCAGGAGGTGCTGCACTACAGCCCTCAGGTTCTGTCCGTCGGGCTGATTTGGAAATGGCAAGAGACGTTTCTGCACTACTACCTACAGTGCTACCTTGTGGTATGTTGTACGTTAAAGTAGCAGGTGCAGTAATAACAGCTTGTATGAATGGGATATTATCAGGTTGCTGAGATGAGGTCATACTCTCACGACCAGCAGACACTTGTCTTGTTTGCTCCATGGAGTCTGATGAAGACATTGCACACAGAAGTAATGAAGGAGTTCTGAGGTCTGCAGCTGTAGAGTCTAGTATCCTGCTGGTTTTGGGATCCAGTGATTTGAAAATGTCTTCATCAGAGAGGAGATGGGCTGGTAAAGCAGATGAAGAGGCTGCAGAAGACCCACAAGTTATGATGTTCTCTGCATGAGAGAGTAGTTTACGAACCCCTGACAAGGCGTTGGTGTTGACAAAGGGATTGTTTGCATCTTGATCCATACTTTGGCTGATCTGGAAAGGTGAATTTGAGCTGCTTTCTATAACCCTTGCCTTAAGAGTCAACAAGGTATCAGAGTCAGATGGGTTTGCAAGCTGATTTACAGATTGTCCGTTGTCCCATTGTTGCTGGCTGGGTTGCAGGGAGGAGAAATGGAAGCCTTCACTTGGCTGCAAGCTGGATGCCAGTCTGTCTTCACACTGAATAGCTTCTACAGATAGAGATGTTGTCCTCGCTTTGACCTTTGATGGGACTGATACAACTTGACCAAGACTGTCCAGGCTAGACGGTATAGACATATTGGAGTCTACAGACAGAATGCTGGATCTGGAGAATTCTCCTTTATGGGGACTGCCTCCTGGAAATAAAACAGTAGTATTTTAATATAACTGTCTAGTACTGAGCATGATGAACTTCAGATGACAGATTAAGCACACCAGACACTTCTTTGTTCCTTGCCTTCCTTCATAGTGAAGTAAAGCAGTTCTCCCAAATGTTCATATAACATAGTAATAAAAAAACCAACATATTATAATAGGTCATTGTTGCACAAAAAGCAAAAGGGAGCTAGGATTAGAGTTAGGTCAGTTTGGACCTAAAACCTACTTCTAGTTAAAATAGTCACAAAAGAACAGGGTGCAAGAAATGGAAGTTGCTGATGAGGTAAATATTATTAGTATCAGTAAAAATAATAATATAACTGTACCTTGAGCTTTTTTAAGTAGCTAATAATTTGCAGTGTGGTGAGCTACAAAGCTTAAACATGATTTGTTCAATTTAAACAGGGTTAGTCTAGTTTTTTTATTCCAAAAAATAAGCTTTCCCTTGAAGTTGCATATTCTGAAGTGAAAATCCTATTAAAATTTGATACCTTCAGAGGGTTGAGTGCTCTTTGAAGGCGTTCTGGTGTATTCTTTAATTGTATAGAAGTCAGTGGGAGAAAATTCACGCTCTCTAATTGGCCCTCTGGGTGCAAACGGAGTTAGAATTTTTGAAGGAGTCTGGTCTATCCCGAGGTTTTGAAGATACAGCTGCAAGAAAAACATATATGTCATCAAAAAATGTCTGAAACTAGATTACTAGCTGACAAGTAATAACTGTATTTAAAAACAATATTTTAGAGAGAGATTATGATATTAAATGTTAAAAAGCTGTCAGTTTTTCTCTTTACCGGAATTCGTTCATCGATGTTGAGCTCTTGAGACTTTGGAGGTGGTGGTGGAGTTGATTGTTTCGAAGTCCAGTAGGAAGCATAATTATCAAGCTCTAAACTAACAACAGAGGAAGTTCCAATAGAAGCTCCTACTTTAACTCCACTGTAACTGTCTTGGGAACTTGAAAGTGTCTGATCAAATGATACATCACCGAGGCTTATGAGAGGTGATGGTTGAACTGCAGTGCTGGAATGATTATGATGTGGAGCATCATCCTGACTCTGAGTACACTCTTTTTCTGGAGGTGTGTCAGTCTGCTGATGTTTATTAACCGACATGACAACTGTGCTAAGAGAGGAGTGGGATTGTGACCTGCCAAAGGATGAGAGTGGTGCTGCAGACTCCCTGTTATCTGTGTCAAAAGGAGCACTGCCCACTGCCTCCCCTCTTTTTAGAGAAGAGCTGGAGAGAGCTGAGGAAGAGCTCTGAGTAGCATTTTGACTGGCAGGTCGTCGAAAAATCCCAGTCTCCTGAGTAAAAATTTGGTTTATGGGGTTGAATACTGAAGAATGAGATTTATTTTTCAAAGAAATCCCATCAGATTCTTTCAGTATTGGGATATTGTTCTGTTCTGCCCTCCAAGCATCTACTTTCTGCTTGTAGTTGAGACTTGGGAGAAACTGAACTTCTGCAGAGGTCTGCACTGCATTATCATCACACTGATTAGCTCCATCTGGAAGATGGGCATCAACTTTTGAGACAGCTGGCTGTAGAGTGATTCCTGTGCTCGACTGAGACAAGTTCCCCTTATCAGATTCTATGGCTGAAGGTTGTCCTAATTTAGCATTGACGTTGGATTTCAATTGAACGATACAAACTCCTGGAGTAGACTGAGACTGTGGAAGAAAACCCAGGTAGGACCCATCACTCCCTGTTTTCCTCTGAGAAAACAACAGGTTTTGTTCTTTGTTAACCCATTCAGCACCTGATGAAAATGTTCCCATCCACGACACACTACCCAGATTTGCTCTCCCACTTGGTTTCCGTTCAGCAACATTTTTGAGGGATGATGTGAACAATCGACATGATGGTGTCAGAACTATTTGCTGGTTTGTGTTAGATTCAGCTTCTAATTTGCTGAGTTTCTGTGCTTCAGACAGTAGCTGTCTGTGTAACAGCTCACTACTATCATCAGGTTGAGTGCTGCGGGAACCCATGGTAATGTTACCGATCACTGATGAAGAAGCTCTTGACTGAACAAATTGTTTTGTTTGCTTCTGGAAAAGACTAGCATCACCTGGATGGCCTTCTCTTTTGAGCAAGCTTTTGTCTGGGATCGCCTTCAAAGAGGTCTGAGATTCAGATGAAACAACACTACCGCTGCTTCGCAAATCGACTTCTTTCTGTAAAAGGTCCAGAAGATGCTGAGTAGGAATATCTTTTCTCAGAAAGAAAATCTCATCACCAACAACGCCACTTGTATACTTGTCTGTAAGGTCAGTTTGTGTGTCTGACTCCCTGTCTCTGCTACTTGTACCTTCTCTTGACAGTATTCCTTGTTCATTATCAGTAATGGCACTCAGATGAGACATTTCCTTTTCTTTGCTTTCTGATGGTAAACTGTGCTGAGATTGAGTGAAGCAGCTATTTGCCCCTTCTTCAGAAAGGATTGTTGCTTGAGCCAAAGGGTACTGAGACAAAGACTTATGTCCGAAGGAGTGAGTGACGCAGTCCTGCAGAGGAACATCAAATCTCTCTGATGATATAGAAACATCAGGGTATGCCCTAAAAGAATTAATAGATGTTCTTGTTTCATTCAAACAAACTATTATACTAGTAGTATAATGTTGAAAAGCATCTTTATTAACGCTCAGTTTTTAAAAAGTCTTATTTGTCTTACCTTAAAGGAGCAAATTTTGGGCTACTTTGCTGGGAAAAAGAATACTGAGTAAAGCTGTGTTCCACTTCAGAGGTTACACCCAACAGAGAGAGGGCTGAAGATAAGTTACTGTCCTGAAAGTCTAATGAAACACAATGGGTTATCGATGTGAATCAAAGGACAAATGGTAAATAACTTTAAACAGATACAGTTTATTCTTTTATGTGAGCAGCCTATCATCTCAACGTTTGTGAGAACATCTGATTGATACCAACCACTCTTTTATTATACATCACATACCTAGCTGCAATGCTACTCCTTGTGACTGTTGCTCCCAGTCATCGGCTTCAACCCCGGGCTGTCTCTGATCTTGGTGAGCACAGCTTTCACTTTGAGCTCCTGATGGGCTGAGGAGTGTTTCTTCAGCAGGCTGACTCCCATCTTCCACTTTGGACAAATGAGATGTTTTCACATTCTGTAAACAGAATCACAAAACAAAGCAGCAATAAATTACCATCTTACTAAATCATGTTACTCTGTTGTGTAATCTTAAAAATGAGAAATGTCTGTTTTTGAAGGCTTAAAACTACTGCTAAGAACAACACAGTGGTCTCTGGAGTTTGTAGAACAGAAAAAGTCTCACACATCTCCACAAACTGATAGCCAAACAGCTGAGCAAATACAGAAAGAAACTGCTATGATTGTTCTGTTGTGCTGATGCAAACCACAATAAAGAAAGTGACTTCTGTCACCCCAGGCTCTGTCATATAGTGTTTACATACACATTACCATGTTCTATTTACCCATATTGTTTTTTATTAATGAATGTGAAAAGCTCATATAATCAAATGGTGGAGGAACTTACAAAGCAAACTAAAAAAATAGAGCAAACTAAAACAAACAAATAAACAAGTGTTGTACTACACAACTTTAATAAAAATAACCTAATAAAACTTCAATACAAAAGGTCTATGAATTGTTGTGTTTACCCTAATTCCACTTCATTTAAGTAAAATTACAGTTCAACAGTATAGTTTTAGGTTTAAACGCATTATTTTTAGTAGAACTTAATTTATCTGTTAGATGTTTCCTATACTAATTATATTCTATACTTGTGACATTTTGAACAAATAAGCAGTTTTTGTCCGCAATTAAAATTTGGGTTTGCTTAAGTCGCAACTTCACAACAATGAAACAGCATTCAAAATTGGCAAAGCTGTTTGTTGTTAAAGCGAAAAGTGCTAGCTGGGAGCAACAGGTTGTTATTGTTAGCTTGCTTCGAAATACGACAGAATATAAAATAAACTCGCAAACTTGCTAAATATTAGCGTTTTTGTTGTGTGTACTAATACGCATGTAATATTTTAATACAGTAGTATTATGTGAAATTATTTTAGTTCAGTTATATTAGTTAGCTCACGGTCAGTTAGCAGTTAGCTTTCGATATTAGCCAAAGCTTACGTAACCTTTAACCCGAAACTTCCAGCTTGTGAATTTGCACCCCGAATTAATAGTTTTGCACATTACGATTTAAGTTGAAGTTGCACAAATTACCTGATGTTCCATGCTGTAGTTAATGATGACAGTCCGCCACAAGAGCGCGCTTCCTCCACTTTATTTCAAAGGACCGTTGCTAGGAAGTGCGAGGAATAAAACCGGAAATAGAATTGTCTGGAGGAGACGATTGGCCTGTTTATCAATAGTTTGTTTAAACAGTGTCACATCTTGAATCGTTTAACGTTTTCACCTACTCAGTCATGGTAGGTAAAAATTATTTATACTTTGTTCATTTCATTATTACAAAAAAGAGCCTTTTTAAAAGGCTCTTTTTGATGATTAGCCTGCTGAGATTGATGATATGCCATTCTCATTTCATCGTTTAACAGTTTGTACTTGTAAGTGCTCTGAAATACACAACAACAAACTGTCCTGTTTCTGAAACATAGACTGTATGAAAGCTTTTCTTTTTTTTAACTACGGATGATCAGGAGCAGAACCGACGCCAGAGGATGGCAGTGTTGCGGTAACGAAACTAGCTAGATTTACATTAAGACGAAGAAGGAAGCAGAAGGCAGAGAGACAGTTTGTACACGATCCCAAACTCGGACACAAGAAATAATCGGCTGTGTTCATAACGTGCCGATGAACACATATACTGGAAGCCTGTGCAAAGACATAATTCAAGAAAATGTCGAGAAAGAAAGCAATAGTTAAAGGTAAGACCGGAGCAGTCAGTACTGTTTTCCTTCTGAGTTTCATTTACCGAGAAGTGGACTTGTCACTGTTAGCTAACCAGCTAGCTCTTCAGGTCTAACTGTGTCAACGTCTTAACTTAAAACAAGTCATTTACTTTGTTTGTCGGTTATGTGTTTTAGTTCAACTAATCTGTTTCTTAAATTTGACGTAATCCTCTCTGTACCTGCCAGCAGGTGGGCCTCCGGTGCCCAGAATACGAGAAAATTCCAGATTAATGCGCACACACGTGAGTATGAGTCAACTTGTCTTTACTTTAATGGTTGTTCCAAACTTTCTTGTAAGGATGCTCATTGTCAAAAGTGAAGTGTGGGTTTTTTGAGAAAACGTTTTTAATGTATAAAACGAATGTTAAGGAAGCATCTTAATTTATGGGTATATCTATAGATTTTTTACAATTAACCAGTGATTTTCATTTTAAATCCTAATTGATTATTCATTAACTGTGCTTTTTTTCTGCATTAACAGCTTAAATATGACAATGGAATTTAAACAATTAAGGCAAGCAAAAAGTGCTTTAATCAAACAGAATATAACCATTTATGGCCACATGGTTAATGGACTGTACTTACATAGCACCTTTTTTAGCCAACCAAGCTCCCCAAAGCAACACAATCTGCCCTCATTTACCCATCCACACACGTTCACGCAGCACTACTACATCTCTACAAAGCTAAAAGAGTCTAGAGGGCTGTAGAATCCCATTCATACATTCATATTGGAGGCAATGAGGGGTTCAGTGTCTTGCCCAGGGACACTTCAACATGTGACTGCATCCTGGTGGAATCGAACTCCCGACTCTCTTGGAGGAGAATGACTGCACATTCTCAGCAGCTGAGGGGCCCGCACAGTGTGTTCTTCAGATCAGTTTACTCATGTTTATGTGTTAATATATTATAGATATACAAATAACTGGGGTTGGGCATTGTTTTAATTTGAACGATTGTGATTCCTAACAATCCTCGATTCCATTGCTTTTAAGAGGCAGTGAATGCTGTAAACTTTCTGTGGCACCAACAGATTTCCCTTGGATGCTGCGGTGAATAGAGTAGCACATCATGAAGTCTGGTCAACTGTCTGGCTAATGTTAGTAATTTCAGGTCGATGGTCTATGAAACAATACATAGGCTAACGTTAGCTGGGTATTTGCGTTTGAGTTGATGCACTGTTTTACATGGGGGTTTAACTTGTAAGCTGCCTTAATGTTGGTATAAGACGCAGTGTTTCCCCCGGTGTATTATAAGCCTGGCGAGCCGCCAGGCTAAGCTCTGCTTGTTTATTATAAATACGTCATTTTTTAATACGTTTTTCTCCACCCGCTCCCCCAAAACCACTGCCTTTATCTACCTCACCGTGTGAGGGTGCGCGCACCAACGGTGACACAATCGCGCTGTCCCCGCCCCTGTGCGAAGGTCCTGCACCTTTTATAACTTGGTGTGGACCGCGTGCGCTGCACTTCGTTCATAGTGGATGATTTCGCTGCTCTAGTGCTCACAGTTTTTTTTTTTTTTTTTTGTCACCACCAAACTTCCTTCAACTTTTGCCCCTCTTTCTTCTTCTTCCTGTAGATTTTTTGGCTTTTGACTGATAACTTTGGACCTCAGTCATAATGGAGAGTGGTGTGTGTTGTTTCGTTCGGTAGGGTTAGGGATGAGAATGGATGGAGGGGATGGGGTGTTTTCTCCGTGAGACTCTCCGTCTTTGCTGTTGCCTCTCACTCTAACATGCTTCAAATATGACAATGATTTTCAGAAAAAGTAAATTATTTATCATAACTCTGGTTTTACTTGGCCTATTGACACAATTTTAAACTGTTGTATAGATTGAAGTCAGTACTTTTGACACAAATTGAAATGGTGTCTCAGTGAGGTCTATATTCCCTGCTAGAGCAATTTAAATTGATTATGTGACTAGGACGTGCCGGCACGTCCATTGACTCCAGTTAAGCCACTCTTTTTTTTTTTTTTAAGAACTTTTTTTCTTAATATTTTTAAAGTACAGTCAAAAGTAAAAAACAAATAAGATTGCACATTAGAGGGAGACTCTTAATTGGGTAATATATAACACAAAGAGACCCTTAATAATCAAAATTAGTCCTGCAACTTTGATATGGCATTAGTCCATTTTCCCCATTTATCCTGACATTGCTCTTCCTGTATCTTCAATCTATGTGAAAACATCTCTGTCTCAAATAGTCAGTATCCATTCCTTTGTGGTAGGGGATTCGGATCGGTACCATTTCCTGGTTATTAGCTTTTTGGCCGCCACCAACATAATTTTAGACAAATAACAATCATTCTTAAATATAATATTATCCAGGAGACCAAGATATAAAACCAAACCAGTCTTAGGTAATGAATAACCCATTATTGTTTCAATCTTTTTATGTACGTTGTCCCAGAACTGTGCAATTCTGGGACAAGACAAAAAATATGTGTGTGGTTACCATTAGGTGCACCACAATCTCTCCAACACGATTGCGCTCTAGCTTTGAATTTACTAATAATTTTTGGTGTTACAAAGAATCTATTTATATTCTTCCAACAGTATTCTCTCCAAATTCTGGAAGAGGATGTTGTAATTTGGGTCTTCCAGATGTTCAACCAATCGTTTTCTGTTAACATAATTCCCAATTCCTTTTCCCATTTTGTTTTAATATCCAATGTATTAGTACCTCTATTGTCTATATATTTATAGAGTAAAGATACTATTCTGTGCTTTTTTACCCTTATAATCAACATTTTGACTATCCCATTTTTATTTATGTCTATTTTATGTTTGATCTCTTTATTTAAAAAATCCCTTAATTGTAAATATCTAAAATGATCTTGAGTTCTTAAATTAAACTCTTGCTGTAGTTCCTGAAAACTTTTAAAGTGTCCATCTTTAAGGATTACACATAATGCTGTTAAACCTTTTCCTAGCCATTGTTTAAATTGAGGATCTTGAGTAAAATATTTATTGTAAGCTGGCCACTGTATCAAACATAATTGTCTCTCTAATTTACATTTTTGAATTGCATGTAACCATTTACGCAGTGTGAAACTAGTAACAGTATTAACATTCTTAAGTGTATTCTTAATAGTCTCAGTATCTCCAATAATACTCCACAGTTCTCTTCCATGTACTCTTTGTTCTATATTTTTCCATTTCGCTTCATCATTTTTAGCACTTATATTTATTATGGGAGTTATTTGGGCGGCATGATAATATTCTTTAAAATCAGGTAATGCCAAACCTCCTTTCTCTTTTCCTAATTTTAATATTTCAATTCAGTTCAATTCAATTTAATTCTAGGTTTTTTACAGTTTCATATGAATCTAGATATAATCTAATTCCATGTTTTGAACTGTTTGACCGGAATTTTTATAGGTAATGCTAAGAAAAGATACAGAAACCTTGGTAGTGCATTCATTTTTATAGCCTCGATTCTGGAACTAAAGTCTAGAGTCAGTACATCCCACCTTCTAATATCATTCCTAATTTCTTGGTCCACACTAATAAAGTTAGCCTTATATAAATCGGCCATATTTTTTGTTAATTTTATACCCAAGTATGTCATCTTATTAGAATTCCATTTCAAATTATAATTTCCATGTATCGTCTTTTTCAAGTTTAGTTTATATGCTGAGTAGAAGCCAAACATCTGTAATTGATTGATCAGACTAGGCAGTGAATTTTCTGGGTCTGATAAATAACAAAGTATAGCATCAGCAAATAAACCTACTATATGGGAGTCTTTATGTATATCAATACGCTTAAGATCTTTGTGTTGAAAAAAAATAAAAATTGTGTTGCCTTTTTATGTTGAGCCAACATTTCTAAATAAATTGCAAATAATATTGATAAACTACAACCCTGACGTGTAGAGCACTAATGTTATACTATCAGTTACATTTCCATTGATCTTGATTCTGGCCTGTGGTGATTGATACAAGGTCCACTGCATATTCCACTGAATAGCTGAATGAGTTTCTAGTAATGGTAAAAGGTCTTTACTGAAAGATTTGTACCACTCTGATGGCAATCCATCACTTCCTGGTGTTTTTCTTCTTTTTTAACCTATTAATTGCCTCTTGTTATACAAGAGGTAAGAAGTTTATTTAAAATTTCTCCTATTGAGGGCAGATCTGATGTCTCCAGGAAGGCTTCTGTTTGACCATCCTCAGCAGAAGGAGGTTGACTGTATAATTGCTCATATGTCCTGAACATGTCCTCAATAATTACTGGATCATATGTAATCTGATTTGTCTCGACGTCTTTTAATTTATAAGCCACACTTTTTTAAAAGTGTTAAGCCACATGTTTGATTGCTGCTGCACACACTTCCTGCAGATTCTTCTTTGTTGTTGTTCTGTGGCTGCTTCTTCCTGGTATTGAAACTAGTAATTCAGTAATGTTAGTCCCAGTTCAAACTGATTCTCGAGACTCAATGCCCAACTCTTCAAATAACATAACAAAAACATCCACACATCTTATGCAGAGAATAAGGTCAGTAATAAAACAATTATTTGATAATTAGACAAATTAACATTTCTTTTTGAGATGATAGTGACTTTAAATACTCAAATATCTGTAGCATACCTTTAAATTTTTTGTATTCTTTAACACAGTTGTAAACTAAAAGATGCGTTTTAATTTTTTGCTTCTTTCTTCTTTTAAGGAATCAATGTTGGATTTCATAAGTGGACGCAATTCTGCGGGTTCGGTCCTCGATGCACTTGCGCCTGCTCTCTTTGGTATTGCTTTTTCTGCATTTGGTGTTATTGATTGATTGATTGATCGACCAACCTACCTAGTCTTAAAAACTGCAAACTAACACTGAAGTCTTCTAGTGTTTGCTACATATTCTGGTCTCTCTTATTGTTACTATGTATGTTCACAAATAGTTCAGTTCCCAGTCTGAAAAATCTTCATCTGAGTTTTTATGAACTTGATAGTGATGAATGCTTGGTTTCATTGCAATGTTTAAAGATCTCAGCTTAGAGGATGTAAAGAGACCAGGAACTGTCCTAATAGCAAGAATAAAGTTTACATTTGAAAGGAGTTACAATCAGATTCAACTTTGAAGACATTTCTACAGAATAACAGATGGATGGCCCTGCAGTCTTTAACAATATTTCAATCTTTTTGATTCCACCCTGACGTTAAGGTTTATTTAAAATTGTATTTTGGCCGTTTTGAAGTGGCATCTTGTGAAAAGTTCTGAACATTTATTATCTTACCTGTAATAGATGGCCTCAGTTTGGAGAAATAATTAAATTCTGACTGGATTGAGGAGCTACTGAATAGTCCGAATGCAGCTATGACCAAATTGCTGCCAACTTTAAACAGTTTAGAGTTCCAAAATTTCATAGCAGTTCATGCACATGCTTCTTTATAAACTTATAGGACATTGTCAGTTTCCTAATACATGGTTATTTTACAAGCACAAATAGCTGCAGCGGTGAACTGTAAGTTAATTCCAGGAAGAATTTCTTATTCCTGCAGAAAAGAACAGAGTCATGTAAAATTGACAGTCGTGTAAAGGTTTAAATAATGCTGTTTGCACAAATGTCTAAAACATTTTGAAGATTGAAGTTATTTTAACACTACTTTAAAATCAGCCTGTTCAGGTAATGGCTTGTCTAAGCTTCAAAAGTGAATTGCTGTCATCCTAAAATAACTCCAGTTTTCAAAATTTCATAAAGGTTCATTATTATTTAAATCTTCACAACGATGCCATTAGTTTTGCCCTACATGATTATTTCTGCAGAAATATTCTTAAATTCCTGCAGAAAGTACCCCCGAGGCTGCACTGGAGCTGTTCCAGCTTGCTGCCGTTGCTATGCACAAAATAACTACATCTTTATGGAAATAACTGTGCATTGTAACACTGACACAAAAGATGTTGCAAAAGGTTTATAAAATAATGTTCAAATGAACTTCTGTAAAAATTGAGAAGATTTACAATGTTTTAAGATGGCTTTGGTCTTGGCTGTAGCTTGTTAATCCTGACAAGATGAAAGTTAATTTTTCCTAAGTGAGGACCTTCAACGAGCTATCTGCAACAAGTCAAATATTATTGTTCCTAACCTTTCCACAGAACCCCACTTCAAGATGGAATATTCCTTTAAAATAAGAGGGACTCAGTAAATGATTCTAGTTTTTTGTGTCTGATTTATCTTGCAGGTTTACGATATCCGGAGTCCTTGGAGGATGACCTTATCTATACAGATGATGATAATGATGATGACAATGAATATTATCCTTATTGTGCTACTAAAAAACATTTAGAACCACATCCACAAATAAAACAACTCACTGATGAGGTGACACATTTTATTGAATTCATAAAGGTGAAATTGAAAAGTTAACCTAACGTAACAGGAGAGAAGTTCAGATCGACACATGTACTGGACTGAAATATACGATTTAAACCTTTAGAGAATTAAAATTGAAATAATCATATATTACAAGTTAGCTTTTACATTTAGCAAACTTTCTTGTATATTTTTGCAGCTGTGTTATTGTGTGTCTTTTTTAGGAGGCCGATAAAATTGCCAAGGAACTGATAGAAGAAGAAGAACGGCGTAAGGGCAAAACTGAAAGAAACAAGCGTAAAAAACAGGTTAATAAATGGCAGAAATAATGTATTCCTCTTTAGCAGATGTAAGTGGTGCATTTCATTTTTATTTTGTTGCAGCGTAAAAAAGAAAAAAAGCGTCTTGAAAAAGAAAACTCTCCTAAAGAAAATTTACTTGTGAGTCAAATTCATTTATTTCTGCTGTAAATTGCCGAAAGGCTTTTGTAAAGGTGTGCTGATTTCTTGTTTTAATGTCATTTCAGGAGGTGGAGAAAGACAAGTCTGACTCCTCTGAGGATCAGGACCAGAAACCAATAAGTGCTAGTAATTCAGAAGAAATCAAATGTTCTAAAGCCAATCAGTCCCAAACAGCATCTGAGGTGGCTGCATGGAAGAAGCACGAGAGCACTACAGACAAAGATCTGATCAGGGTGATGAAGAAAGATGAAGATCACCAAAGGGTTTGTAGATCTTTTAGTTTTTAATTTATAGGAGGAAAAAAAACAACTAAATGTTTTCTTCTAACGAACATTTATTAAAATTGATTCAACCTGTAAAGCTATGAGCACCTTATTATTTACAGGGTTTGAGTTTAAATAATTCAGTCACTGAGGAAAAGTGTAACCAAAGGTTTCCAAATGAAAATAATGAAGACAAAACCAAAGTTCAGAAGCTTGAGGAAGAAAAGCCAGAGGTTCCCGAGGAACCTGACTTTCAAAAACAAGGAGATGAAGCCAGTGAAAAGGTAAGATCTTTACAGATAGCATTTTTAAGATAACGTATCAAAAAAAAAATAGATACCTGCTATTGTTTCTAAGTTGACATTTGTTCTCACTCCTACACATCACTGTAAGTTATCATTTACTTGGATAACAAGATATCTTATCAAATTAGACACAAAATCACAATTTCCTGAACTGAAGACTAACTTTCAACTGATTGATTTCAACATGCTAATATTACCATGTTTGAAGTAATCCCAACCTTGGAGTCATCGGCATGCCTCTTACATTTATTTAAATGCTCATTTTATTAGAAAACCGTGAATCCTGCTGTGGAGGAGTTTGCAAAAAGAAGCATTGAGCTTGCTTGTGAGTGAAGTTCATCCATTTGCAAATGTTGGGAGGTTTTGACAGAAAACAGAAGTGGAATAGAACTGAGATGGTTCCAACTTTGTTCCAGGTGTGGGGAACCGTTTGGCTGCCTCTGGACAGTATGAGATGGCAGCGAGTTGCTTTACTGATGCCATTAAATACAACCCAACAGAATTTAAGTAAGAACAAACTCTTAGAGCAACTTTTTAATAGAAAGCAGTTTTTACAGTAAGGATCATAAAATATGTTTGTTGTCTTTTTCAGGTTATTTGGAAATCGCTCCCTCTGCTATGAAAGGCTTCAGCAGTATGAAAACGCTCTTAGGGATGCTGATGTTGCACTTTCCATGGAACCAAACTGGATAAAGGGTTTATTTCGAAAAGGGAAAGCTCTCTGTGGCCTCAAGGTAAATCCCTGTTTGTCCACTGCTGCTGCTGCTGCTGCTGCTGCTGCTGTAGCTTATCCAGCTGTTGACTTAACCAAACAGCTTCTCAGGCTGATGTTTTAGGTGTATTACATGTTGTATAGGTTATTTCCTTCTTGTCTTTTCCCCAGAGGTACTATGAAGCCTCGCTCATCTACAAGGACGTGTTGAAGCTGGAAAACACGAGTGCTGAAGCTACTCAGGAGCTAAAACGAGCACAGACGTTGCACCTTATGGTAGAAACAAATTCCCTGTATCAGTTCTAGATAATAAGTTGACACTTTAATATCAGTAAAAAAAAAATACAATTTGTTTTTAGGAAATGGGTTTTTCCTGGGCGCAGAGCTTGGAGGCTCTGAAAACTCATGCAACGTTAGAGGAAGCAGTGGAAGCTCTGTTTGCCAGTGACAGCAGCCCAGGTCCTAAAGGTATTTAAAGGGATTTTCCAGCCATTTTGAAGTGGGTGTCTGTGTAAAAGTTATAAATAGTTAATATTTTACCTGTTTTAAAGAGCTGTTTAAACAGCCACAGTTTGGAGAATCAGAGTTCAGGTCTGACAGAACACATCTAAGACAAAGTGGACTGCTGCCACCTTAAAACAGCTTCGGTCCCCAAAATTTCATAGTTTATTTAAACACGAATTCATAAACCTTTATACTGTTGTCAATTTTACAAGATCTTTAACAGTTTTTTCATAAAATTCAATGTTTTTTGTTTGTTTTGTTTTGTTTTTGGAAAATGCAAATAGCAGCAGTAGCTAGCTGTAACACGTCTGCAGCAGCCTGGCGTCACTTCTGGCAGCAAATTCAAAATATTTTTGTCAACTTTATATTGTAATGTAAAATTGGCAGTTGTTGACGCTGCCATCTTTAAAGGACTGGAAATGAAAAACAACACAGCATTCATTTACATTTGGCCTGAGTGCAGTGCTCACCAGAGCAACCTGTGGCCTTTTATTGGCAGATTGCACCCACCTGTGTAAATCTCCACCCACAACAGGAAGTCAACAAGAACATCAACAATAAGATTCAACAGCAGTGAGGGTTAAGTATTAGCATTTGGACAAACGTCTATGAAATTCAGGAAAAAATTTGTTTAAGGACTGTGTTGACAATGGTTAGTCTGAGCAGACTCGATTCCAAAGTGGATTTTGTCATCTTAAAACAATTCCAACTTTTTAAAAAGAAATTATAGTTATTTATCCAAAAACATCTGCTGTAAACAATTATTTTGCCATAGCTATTCTGAAATTACTGCTGGAAATTCCCCAGGGCTACAACATAATTTCAAGTAAATTGAAGAACTGATGATGGTGTATATATAAAGATATATAAAATGCCATTTGCATGAATGTTGTGAAGCTTCTTTAAAGGGGTTTGTTGTAATTTAGCTGCCACAGTTATCAAGTCAAGGATGACAAAAACACTCATAGTCCCTTTAAATCTTTAATTCTTCACAAAGTGCATATGGGTGTGGTCGTTAAACAAGGAAAAATAACCTACTCCATTCAAATACAGAATGTCACTCTCAAATTATTCAGAAAAAGATGTTTCACAAGGCCACTAGAGGGCACTCAATGACCACAAATTACTCATGGCTTAGTAATGTCTACGAAGGTCAACATTTTGTCTCATATATGACCAAATATGAAGAAATACAAACTTATACAATAAGCTCTTTACAACCCAGGTTGAGAAAACATGCTTGGAACTCACGCCCAACATGTATTTGGACCAGCATTACACAAGACACGGTTCTGCACCATTAGCCATATAGGAAGAATGTAGAACATGGACATCATTGGCTAATCAAAACTGTCACGTCAACAAATTAGATGAACTGATAGTCAAACTGCTCTCCGTTTTAAACGAACATACACTAAATTAGGGCATTTTCAACACAAACCTCATATTAAAATCTGGAGATTTAAGTAGTTTAAAGATGGCACCTTATCAGTCCTGTCAGACTTAAACTCTATTTCTCTAAACTGAGGCCATCGAAAAAGTTACCTACACCAGGTAGGAAGTTAATTGTTAATAACCTTTCCACAGAACCCCCTTTCAAAATGGCCCAATCTCATTTGAAGTTAAAACGGTTTCTCTGTACAGAGACCAAGATAAAATGCTGGTATTTATGTTGCTTCACTGTTTCACCCTCTTTAGGTGCTGGAGCCATCTGGGATAATACCAAAGTGCAGGAATGGGATGATGGTGATGATAGTGATGAGGGAGAGTGGATTGTTCAACAATTAACCCGTCCTCGAATGCAGCAGAGCAAAGATTTGGATTCTTTAGGCCAAACCAGATCAGAATCTTACTCACTGACACCACATTCCAGCATTTCTAGGAAACCGTAAGTTCTCATTTATTTAAATCCTTATATGAAGGACGAGGAATGAAAGTCAGTCATAGCAAGACAGAGTACATGTGTGTGAATGAGAGGAAGGCAGGTGGAACAGTGAGACTCAAAGGTGCACGACTTCAAGTACTTAGGGTCAACAATCCAGGAAAACAGGAAGTGTGGTAAAGAGGTGAAGAAGAGAGTCCAGGCAGGATGGAGTGGCTGGAGAAAAGTTTCAGGAGTGATTTGTGACAAAAGGGTGGCAGCAAAGGTCAAAGGAAAGATTTACAGACAGAGGTGAGAGCAGCCATGTTGTATGGTTTGGAGACAGTGGGACTGACAAAAAGACAGGAGACAGAACTGAAGGTGGATAGGATTAGGAATGAGGTCATCAGAGGTACAGCACAGGTTGAACAACCTGGTGATAAAGTTAGAGAGGTCAGACTGACATGGTTTGGACATGTGCAGAGGAGGGACAGTGGGTATATTGGTAGAAGGATGTTAGAGATGCAGCTGCCAGGAAAAAGACGAAGAGGAGATATATAGATGCAGTTAGAGAGGACATAGAGGTAGAAGACAGAGTTAGATGGAGGAGGAGGACTCACTGTGGCCCCTGAAAAGGGAACAGCCAAAAGAAAAAGAAGTAATCTAAGACTTTACTAGAATTTGAAAACATTTTTCTTTTTATTTTTCTGTTTGGTGTTAATTAGGAGTGTGCCATATTGTCTCATTTACAGTAATACCGGTGGAACCTTTGATACTATTGTCATCATATGATAATATGATGACATAATTGAACTGAGCCTGACATGTGCAGCTCGAGGCGCTATGTGGTCCACACTTCTTATCAGGTGGTGGCCGTGATGCTTCCTATGTTTGCCAACCTCCATTAAAACAAAGAAGAAGAAGAACCGCGAGGCGCTCCGAGCGCAGCCTGAACAAACAAACGTGGCAGAGCACAATACGGAAATGTCTCCCACCAGTCCTGACTTAATTCCATGAAAAAGGAGCCACTTCTGTTGTTTGGAATTATTTTAGTTTTAAAATAGAAAATGTGGATCAGACCACCATATTTTGCAAGTCACGCAAGCATGTTGTGTCAGGTCAGGGTGGAGACACGTCACGTCTGTTTTCAAGTTACATATTTATTTGGGCAAATCCAATAAAAAAAATTAAAAAGCAGAAAATATGGAATATCATGTGTGATATTGTTATCGAGGCATTTAAAAAAATATATATATATTGTGATATAATTTTTTGGCAATATCACCCACCCCTAGTGTTAATGTTAGCATTGATTAAATTCAGTATGAAATGAAAATTTAAATTTTTACACTGTTTTTTTTTTTTAAAGGGAGCTGTTTTCTGTTTGGGTTGGAACATTAGCCCCTACTATGACCTACCTTAAACTTCACGAGCTCTTCAGCAGGTAAGTTCCACAAAATGCTCTTTTTTTTTTTTTTAGATCTCATAGCAGGATTCTTTTTAATAGAATCATATTCATAATGTTTGAGTCAGTTTACTGCTTTACAAAAGTTATCCAAAAAAGTGGGTGTGGGTGTGTATATACAGTTGTCCTCAAATTATTCATACCCCTGTTCATTTTTGTGATGAAATTAATGCTTTTTCCAAGTTTGTCTATGATTGCTAAATGAACAACAACTTAGAGAGTGACATCAAACATCAAAACATAATTCAAGAAACTTTTTTGTTTCATGAGTATATAATAAATTAATTTACAAAAAAGCCATGTTCAAAATTATTCATACCCTGGTCCAATGTCTTTCTTTAATAGTCAATAGTGTAGCCTTTGTTTTTTATGACTGCTTCGAGACGATTCTTGCATGTCTCCTGTGGGATGTTGGCCCTCTCTTTCTTGGCATAAGCCTCAAGCTGGATCAGGTTGGTCGGCTTCCTTTCTATCACTCTGGTCTTCAAGACTCGCCACAAGTTCTCAATCGGATTGAGGTCAGGGCTCTGACTTGGCCATTCTAGAAGGCTTACACCCTTGTCCCTAAACCACTCCTTCACTACCTTGACGGTGTGTTTAGGATCATTGTCCTGCTGGTAGATCCAGTTGTGGCCAAGCTGGAGTTTCTCTGCAGATTCCTAATGTAATCCTCCTTTTTCATACGTCCCTGGACCTTGACAAGGTTACCTGTGCCACTGGAAGAGAAGCATCCCCATAGCATAATGTTTCCACCACCGTGCTTGACTGTGGGCACAGTGTTCTTTGGCTTGTGTGTTTCTCCTTTCTTCCTCCAGACAAAGGCAACATCCATATGGCCAAACAACTCCAACTTTGTCTCATCAGACCACAGGATGGTTGACCAAAAGCTGGAATCATGCATCAGATGACCTCTATGACCTTCACGTGGTTCTTCCTAAGCATTGCGGTTTTCCGAGGTCTATGTCCATGGAGACCTCCCCTGTGCAAGACTTGCTCGATGGTGGATGGTGACACCTTCGTCCCTGCCTGATCAAACGTTTCAAGTAGGGCCTTGGTTGTGGTCCGGGGGTTGTTGTTGACCTCTCGGCAGATTTTCCTGGCAAGTTTAGGGGACACTTTATGCTTCCTGCCACGGCCACTGAGATTTCTAACGATGTTGAACCTCTTGTACTTGTTGATGATGCTCTGAACAGTTGCCACAGGGACATCAAACCACTTTGAAATGGCCTTGTAACCCTTTCCTTCAGCATGGGCATTCACAAGACGTTGTTGTAAGTCCTCACTGAGCTCCTTCTTCTTCGCCATGATGACAGCAAATTGTGAATGACCAAAGACTTTGCCTCAATTTATACTCGTCTGGATGGATGCTTTTTTTTTTTCTTGCAAGCTTGTGGACACATGCAAGAATCGTCTCGAAGCAGTCATAAAAAACAAAGGCCACACTATTGACTATTAAAGAAAGACATTGGAAAGGGTATGAATAATTTTGAACATGGCTTTTTTGTAAATTAATTTATTATATACTCATGAAACAAAAAAGTTTCTTGAATTATGTTTTGATGTCACTCTCTAAGTTGTTGTTCATTTAGCAATCATAGACAAACTTGTAAAAAGCATTAATGTCATCACAAAATTGAGCAGGGGTATGAATAATTTTGAGAATATATACTTACATACATACACACACCCTTAGACACACACACACATGTATATATGTGTACATTATTTTACATACAGTTCATGAGATATTTTGTTATCGGACAGACACGAAAAACACACACAGACACATGCAACAACATTATCATCCACATTTCAGTGACGAACAATAACTGATCATTGTGAAATTTAACTTTGCTATTGTTTATGCTATAAGTTTATTTTAAAAGTACAAATCTACATGCTACTGATTACTCAGCATTTCTCCCCTCAGAGCTGGGACAGTTTGCAGCATTAAGATGTTGCTTGAGCAGCAGTGTGCATTTGTGAACTACACCCGAAAAGAAGACTGTGAGAGAGCCATCCAGTGCATTGATGTAGGCATTTCAAAGGTTTTGTTCATGGAGTGGAGGAGGAAATTGTGTCTGAGTCTCCTAATGAAATACATTTGTTTCTCCTTCAGGGAATGGTAGTGGAGGGAGCTCCACTGACAGTACGATATCCACATAAATTTCACACTGGACTCAGTGGATCCAACTTTGGTGCCACTGACCCCAGTCCACATCCTGGGTAAGACGGGTCATCTTCCAAGTATGAACAAAAATAAAAGGCTTCTTTTTAGTGATAAATAAAACGTTTTCTCCTGTGGTTACAGCACATGCAAGAAGGAATGCTTTTTCTGGAGGACAATAGGCTGCACAAGGGAGGACTGCACCTTCAGACATGTCCCGGAACACAAAAACCTCGACAAAGACAAGTTCACCAGCAGGCTGGGATATTTATCACATGTAGGAGATCATAAATAAGAAGCTACATGACAAACATGTAGCGTTTCCTCTAAGATTTAGCACAGGGGTCTTTGTTTTTTCCAAAATGTGTTTGGATTTTACAATTTGTTGGGGATTTGCACACCATGATGGCCATCACTGTTGTATGCATACAAACAATATTGTATTATAACAATATTTCAAGTAACATTTTAGAATTGCATTGTAAATTTTCTTCAAGCTCAGCACATGTCTTGGCAAAGAGTCATTTCTGACCTGTTTTATTTTACATTAGTTTTAAAATCACCAAATTCTTCCTGTTGATCTTTAGTCAACTATGTGGCAGCATTATATTTATACCTTGGTGTTAGGGGTTCAGAACATCTGCTTTTATTTTGAAGGCTGTGATTGATGAGAAGTTGATCTGTTAATATTGTTATGCCATGTTTATTTTGCAAACTGTTCTATTTATGTTGCCAGGGTTGAATTTGTTTTATGTGAGATCATTAATTGGGTATTGTTAGGATTATTAAAAAGGTTCAGTTCCCTAAGTCTTGGAGCCTCTGGTTGAATGTAGTCAGGATGTTTAGGGCACAATAGTTGTAGATCTGCTTCAGCTGCTAAAAGATCCATCAGAATGACCTAAACCTCCAACTCAAAGTGTTCATGTCATACAGTCATACACAATGATATGTATATAGTTTATTTTTAATGACTGTAAAGTTAGAAGTGTAACTATAAAGAATAATTTGAGACTGAAAATTTTTTTTTAAAACATCCTAATTCAGCTTCTTTCTCTTCTTCTTTTTTGGGTTGTTCCCTTTTCAGGGGCCACAGTGAGTCCTCCTCCTCCATCTAACTGTCTTCTGTGTCCTCTGTCTGCACACCAACTACCTCCATGTCCTCTCTAACTGCATCCATATGTCTCTTCTTCGTCTTTTTCCTGGCAGCTGCATCTCTAACATCCTACCAATATACCCACTGTCCCTCCTCTGCACATGTCCAAACCATGTCAGTCTGACCTCTCTAACTTTATCACCAGGTTGTTCAACCTGTGCTGTACCTCTGATGACCTCATTCCTAATCCTATCCACCTTCAGTTCTGTCTCCTGTCTTTTTGTCAGTCCCACTGTCTCCAAACCATACAACATGGCTGCTCTCACCACTGTCTGTAAATCTTTCCTTTGACCTTTGCTGCCAACCTTTTTGTCACAAATCACTCCTGAAACTTTTCTCCATCTAGTTCATTCTGCCTGGACTCTTCTTCACCTCTTTACCACAGTCCGTTTTCCTGGACAGTGGACCCTAAGTACTTGAAGTCGTGCACCTTTGAGTCTCACTGTTCCACCTGCCTCCCTCTCATTCACACACATGTACTCTGCTTTGCTACGACTGACTTCCTTGTCTGTCAAGTATATACCTCCACCTGTCCAAGTTCTCTTCCACCTGTCCCCTGTTGTCATCACGGATCACAATGTCATCTGCAAACATCATAGTCCACAGAGATTCCTGCCTGACCTCATCTGTTAGTGTGTCCATCACCAGAGCAAACAAGAAGGGGCTCAGAGCCGATCCTTGATGCAGTCCCACCTCCACTTTGAAGCTATCTGTCACTCCTTCAGCTGACCTCACCACTGTCCTGCTGTCCTCATACATGTCCTGCTGTCCTCACCACTGTCCTGCTGTCCTCATACATGTCCTGCTGACCTCACCACTGTCCTGCTGTCCTCATACATGTCCTGCTGTCCTCATACATGTCCTGCTGTCCTCATACATGTCCTGTACCAGTCTAACATACTTCTCTGCAACTCCAGATTCCTCACTCAACACCACAGCTCCTCCATCAGCACCCAGTCATATGCTTTTTCTAAATCCACAAAAACACAATGAAGTACTTTCTGACCCTCCCTGTACNGTCCTCATACATGTCCTGCTGTCCTCACCACTGTTCTGCTGTCCTCATACATGTCCTGCTAACCTCACCACTGTTCTGCTATCCTCACCACTGTTCTGCTGTCCTCACCACTGTCCTGCTGTCCTCAGACATGTCCTGCTGTCCTCAGACATGTCCTGTACCAGTCTAACATACTTCTCTGCAAGGGCAAACCCCCATTCCATTATTGGGGGGATTGTAATTGATTAAGAATCAGAGCAATTTTTGAGGGAGGGGAGGGGGGGGATGCTCAGATACAGTGAAATATAGTGTTGTAAAACAAAATAAACTTATTACAGTTGTGGATAAATAGACCAGTTGCAGAACCACACCGAGTGTATTTCTCTGTTGCTTTTAAAACTTTATGGATTATTCCTTTAATTCATTGTGGTGCTTGGTTCTGCTACCAGGTCACGCGATCAGGAACAAATGCTGTAAATATATATAAAACATGCAACATTTCATTTGTTTAAAGTGAACCTTTGCAAAAAAAAGCTACTTACTAGCAAGTTATTTATGGTAGAAGCAGAAAAATCAAACTATGAATGCCCAAAGAAAATGGGTTCGTTCAGGACTAGCGGCTTTCACCGCTAGGCCACGACGCAGTCTAAAAACAAAAAGCATTGTCTACTGAAGCCATGCTATGCTGCTCCAGTCCTCAGGCAGACTCAATTTCTTATAAGATACAGAAGAAACACATCCTGTTATTTTTCCTCACAGAAAATTTAAAACAATTTACAAATAAAATGTTACAGCATTCCGGTTTCCTCCCACAGACCAAAAACATGCATGTTAGGTTAATTGATTGTCCCTAGGTGTGAGTGAGAGTGTGAGTGGTTGTTTGTCTTGTTAGTCTGTATGTGTCCCTGCGATGGACTTGCGACCTGTCCAGGGTGTCCCCTGCCTCTCGCACAGTGACTGCTGGGGATAGGCAACAGCTCCCCGCGACCCGGAATGGAGAAGCGGGTAAAGAAAATGGATGGATGGATGGATGTTATAGCATTCATACATATGATTTAATTACAAGGTGATGAAAATGAAGATGTTCATCAGTAGGCCGACTCCTGTGTGGTGTTTAGTTTATCTTTAAAAAGAACAGTAGCTCAAACAGGTATGTGCTGCCAAACATTGCAGCTTAGGCTTAGTGAAACTGCAGCTCCCACAGACTCAGAGTGTTACTACACTGGAGCTCAATCAGCTTCATCTGGAGGTTTGATGGTGGGCTTTCCACGCCAGTTGTAAAAGGATTACTGAGCAGTTCAAGCCTGCTAATCGCTGTGTGAAGTGTCAGGTTTGCAGCTAACTGTACTTGGAGAAACCTACTCTTTCATAGTTTGGCAGCATGGAAAGTGGCTTTAGTTTTCCTTCATAATCTAAGTCTTCTACAGACGCAGCTTGGTTTTAGAAGCTGTAGTGCTTCACTGCAGTGCTCCTGAAGCATCAGATGAGCACATTAAGGTGGCTCAAGATGTCACACAGAAACTTTTTATTTCAGAGCTCTGTTGTGTCTTTCCCTTTGCTTTGAACTCACAGATCTCACACAACTCAAACAGCTTTCCAGCACCTTTCCCTGACTTAGCTGTTGCACATCTGTATGATAGGGCAAGTCACCATATTCTGAACAAACACTTGAACTAGCAGTGATTTAAACCTTTGGCTCTGATAAAGTTAACTGCGCGTGTGATGATGCTCATTACATGTTCCATTTTCAAGGCTTGGCCACACAATGATTCCTGGTGTATGATGCAATGATCAGCTGTTAGCTCACCAGTTATATTTTCCTCCTGCAGCCTCTCCCAGATCCTTCCCACATCCAGGCGCTCCATCCGTTGGCAGTCCCACAGGTTTATCCCATAGAAGCCCCTTTTTATTTACACATTTAGATATCTCTTCAAAGAGATCTTACTTCATAGTTGTGTGTTACGGCCCAAGGTCTTTTCCTCTGGGTCTCTAACACCTATGTTTTGGACTCCTTAATTGGTGCTGATTGGAAGTGGAGGCAGCTGGCCAGAGTCTCCAGATGACATCAGATCCACCTTAAGAGGCACCACTTTCTCTGACTAGAAGCCCATTTTCTTTTTGTCTCCCTCCCACTCTTCCCCCTTCCTTTCTAACTAGTTATGCTTATTTGTTAAAAAAATTCCTTTTAAGTTATCACATGCGTTGCTTCCCTTTCATTTGTTATGGTTTAAGAGCCAGAACCATAACATGTGCCACACATTGTGCAATCCCCAAAACTCTTCTGTTACACCAAGACTTACACTCCACAGATAAAAACTGACAGCTGAGCAGTATCAGAAGAGTCAGTGCTTCCATCCACAGCAAATAAATCTTTTCCTTTTCTTACAAGCTGTTGTTGGAGATTGGCAGAAAGCTAACTTGCATGGTCACCAATGATGTTTTGGCTCAGGCAGGCTCACGTTTAAATATGGTTGCCTTTTAAATGGGCACATGGCGTCGCAAACTTTTATCATGCAGTTTTTGACTAATTCTCCCTCAGTAAAGGGCCAGGTTGATTTAGCGACCTCTGCTGCAACAATGAAACTAGCCTTAAAGGCAGTCTCACTTTGTGAACATAACCTACTGTGACACCAGACTTTTAAACTCTTCTACTTTCTGAAGCTTTGTATCATCTGTCATAGTGTTTCATTTCGGTACCTTCTTATGTTGTGTTATTTTATTACAGCCCCCGTCTCTTCACAGAAGACTCACAGCTTTGCCCTTTACATCCTCAAACATATATTCTGCCAACCCCCCGTCTTGGAATCCCCTGTTTTCAAAGTGCACCTTTTGTTTAGCCATTTCTTTGGGAGAGGGATAGTTGAAAGTTTGGCTGATGAACAAGTGAGGCCCTTTTAGCTTTTTCTTGTTGCCCTGCCATGCCATATTGAATGAAAAACAAATTATTCAAATAAACTGAAGGACAGAAAAAAAGACCTTATTGAAGTGCCTATTGATATGACTTGTTTTTGTACAGTGTGTAATGTTAAAAATTTCACTGTTTGTTTTTGCCACTTCAGGTCATTTGAAGCCTTTGGAGGCCCAGACTCACCCTCACGGGCTGTGATTGATACGCTAACATGCTGGCAGTGCATTGTGGGACTTATAGTATTATGGGGCCCAGAACAGCCTGTGCGCCAAAAATTGGGCACCACTAATACAGCTGAAGATTCTGAATAAGACTTGATCTCTGAGATAGCAGAAACTATCCTCTCCTGACTGCACTCACACTTTCTGATTTTAAAGCTGACAAACTGACAAAACTGCAACAAATCATCAGGGATCTCATTTATAAAACACTGCATAGTGTAGGATCTATATTAAAATCGTACACACACCCAAAAGCCAAAAATGGCGTATGGGACAAAAATCCAGACTTATAAAACCATGTGCACACACACCAGAAAGCAATTTCCCCTTTATAAATCACAGCTGCTTCTTAATATTTGTGTACAAGATTTGGCCTCATGTTCTGCCCTCTACGTATCCACATTCAACCTTAAATGGTCAATGTAAAGTACCTCATGAAAGTCATAAATGAGGCAGCTGATCAATGTTATTTCATGGTCAACAATGGCAACCACGGAGAAAAGAGTAAAGAAACACAATTTCACCAAGGCAGAAATCGATGTGTTGGTGAGTGAAGTGGAGAGTCAAAAAAATATCATTTTTGGGAGCCACAGTAGTGGTGTGACAAATAGAACAAAGTGTTGTGAGTGGCAACACTTTGTTATCAATGTTAATTCAGTGAGTGGAACAGAGAGGATGATGGCTGAGGTGAAGAAGTAATCAGATTTGAAGGTGGAGGTGAAAAAAAAAAAACAACTGGCAGGCCACCACAGGTAATAATAATAATAATAATAAATCCAATTTATACCGCACTTTTCATTAACAAAAATCTCAAAGTGCTACACAGTGCAATTAAAATCAAAGATAAAAAATCAGAGATAAAAACAACATCATAAAAAACATGTAGAAGCAGAATAGGCTTGCTTAAATAAAAAAGTCTTCAAGCCTCTTTTAAAATCAATCAATGGTTGGGGAGCTCTCAAATAATCTGGGAGAGAGTTCCAGAGCCGGGGGGCAGCGACAGCGAAAGCCCGATCTCCCATGGACCTCAATCTGGAGCGAGGAAGGTGAAGGAAGTTACAGTCTTGTGATCGTAGAGATCTGGTGGATGAATGAGGAATGAGAAGGTCCTTCAAATAATCTGGTGAGGTCCCATTTAAACACTGATGGGTGATGAGCGCGATTTTGTACTGAATCCTGCAGTTGATAGGAAGCCAGTGAAGATCATGCAGGAG
>NC_051439.1:1467392-1474994 GCF_001649575.2 Kryptolebias marmoratus | reverse complement strand
ACGAGAGTCTCAGCATCAGAAAAAGAAAGAAACGGACGAATTTTGGAGATATTACGAAGATGAAAGAAACAGATTTTAAACAGATGCTTAATGTGATTTTCAAATGTAAGTTGAGAATCCAATCTAACTCCAAGATTTGTAACAGTAGTGGAAAAGGGGATGTCTTGTCCAGAAAAGAAAACAGTCGTCATAGTTGAAGATTGAACCTGGTGAGGTGTTCCGATCAACATGGCCTCAGTTTTGGAGCAGTTTAACTGAAGAAAATTCTGAGTCATCCACTTCCTTATCTCCTCCAGGCAAGTAGTGAAGGCATTGAGAGAGAATGGTGATGATGATGCTAAGAGGTAGGGCTAAGGGCGTACCCAAAGTGACATCTTTTGAGTGAAGGGTTGCCTCCATACTAGTAGACAAGCTTATGTGGATTTGTGTCAGAGAAGGGAGATACAGATTTGGCTGAGACCATAAGCAAGCCAGGTAAAGCACAGTTTTATTTGTGTGACCAGAGACAATCCAGTTAACAGGGTTTGTAAGAATTAACAGAAGCACGGCTTGCAAACTGAATACATTTTATTTGATACATAGATGTTCTTAATGGACAAGAGTAGTCACAATTTATTTCATCATGTGAAAATGACCACACTGAAAGAAAATAGGAGCCTATGCTGGCCCTGAGAATCTTATTGCTGATATAGTTAAAAGACAATTAAAAATAGACTAGTTACCAGAGGAATAAATAATAACAAAACACAAATATAAGTAAAAAAACACCTAAGTGCTCCACAACAACAACACTCCCTGGTGAATACAACAAAGGAATAAAACTCCTCTTCAATAAATAAAAGCTTGGGACCCAAGGACAACATATATCCCCTTTAAAATGAGCCAACAGAGTAATACTTTTCAACAATTACCAAAAAGAACTATTACTACTCTGAAACTGAACTAAACTAAAAACTGAAAATAAAACAGTACCAGGCCAACCTCCTTAAAGGTAAAACCAGTCAGCGGCGCTCGGTGTGTCACTTCCTCTAAAAGAAGAGGTCGTCTTCAGAATGAAAAGGAGAAATTAGAAGCTAAACCCACCTCTCAAGACCAATGTTAAGGAGCATACCTCTGCCAGAGTCATCGGCAGCAGTGATCTACCTACTCTTAAACCTGAGTGCTGATTACCTGCCTCCATAACGAGCCAGCTGCGCTCTGTCACAGCATCTTCCATATATGGGCAATCGGTAGAGCGCGCCGCAATATACTTCCGGGGCCAAGATGTAAATAAGTATTTGTATAGCACATTTCAGCAGCAAGGCTTTCAAAGACTTTACATAATAAAAACATCAGTAGAATTACATTACAATCATTAAAAACACATCACAATCATCCAAAAAAAAAAAAGAAAAGATAATCATAAGGTCAATATGTAATAAGATATTTTGTTCAGAGCAGCTTTTACCTGAATTTGTTTGCAGACTACTAATCAAAGGCAGCTCTGAACAGGGGAGTTTTCAGCCTTGATTTAAAGGAATTTAGTGTTTCGGCTGATTTGCAGTTTTCCGGGAGTTTGTTCCAGATTGATGGTGCATAGAAACTGAAAGCTGCTTCTCCATGTATTAAATGTGAGGTGAAAGCATGGTGGGCTAACATGCAGTCTTCGTGTCCCTGGGTCCTCTTAAGTTGGTAGGTGTTGAGGAGAGTCCGGGAGAGGGGGCAATGGGCACAGAGGTTCCAGCTGTCCCCAGCAATGGTGTGTCTGGAGAAGGACTGTTGCTGACGACTGCTGTTCTGCAGAATCAGAGTGAAACAATTGATGAATTGATAGAAATTAAAATGATATTGACTAATTTGTGTGATGTTTTGTCTGACATGTCAAACACATTTAAAGAACTCATTAAAGCAAATAATGCAGCAGCAGAAATGGTGGGTGTCTGTAGGAGTGGTGGGTGTTTGAGAGCGTATACATGCATGAGAGAGCGTTACTTCTTCTTCTTGTGTCTTCTGCCAAGCGGTTGTATCTTGCACCATAAAGAAGTGCAGCTGGCATGTGCTATACACACACACACACACACACACACACACACACACACACACACAGAAGAGTCAAGAGAAGTCTTTTAATTAAGACATTAATTTTCAATTCAACGTGACAGTGATGAATAAAGAAACGGTGGCTGCTTATCTTGGCTTCTGCTGTTACTCAGACAGAGCTGCCCCTAAAGCCAAATTTGCACATAATTGTTCAACCTTTTTTAGAATCATTCAGAGGCCAGTGTCTCTGCATTCTCTGCTAAAAGCACTTAGGTTTAGTTGTTTTAGCTGTTTAACTACAGCGTTTCTTCTGGGCAAATGTCATTTTTAGAAAAATGTCTGAAACTGTTCCAACACAAACAGTATTTTATTTTTAAACTAGAACATTTCTGAAGAAATTGTGAAAGATGCCATTGAAAAATTCAAACATAACTGCAGTAATCTATGAAAAAAGGCCTCCATTTTGTAGCAGTTAAGGCTGCTAGTAGTGGCTCATTATGGTAACCTTACACCTGTGTCTATCACTCCCTGACAGGCAGACAAATTAGGCTGAAAGTAAGCTCAAACAAACATAATTCCAAAGTATTTGCACCCTGGCACCCTAATAAAAACCTCTACTCATCTGCCATTGCATGTTTAATTATAGAAAACATAAATATGGAGCGGCTGTGGCTCAGTGGTTAGAGTAGTCACCTCCAAAGAGAAAGTTGGAGGTTCCATTCCTGGCAACAGTCACGTATCAAAGTGTCCCTGGGCAAGACACTGAACCCCTCATTCCCTCCAATGTGTGTCCCATTGGAGTATTAATAACATTAGTTGGGCAGTTGAAAAATCTCCCAAAGCTGCTCTGAGTGATGTCATACCTGAACATTCTCAATTCTATTCATTTAGAAACAGCATGACAAGAGAGAGAACCTAAATTTTTCACCAAACTTAAACTCTAAATAAATATAAATTTACTTTATAACTCAAGGCCAAAATCCTTTGGAATCTAGTAGAAAAATTTAAACCTGATATATAGTAGCTGTAATGCAACTCCCCACCATTTTAAACATGTTCAAACACAGGGCTAAAAAAAACCAAGTGTTTGATTAATTTCTTTCAGTTTTGTTTCCTTGATTAAATGTGGGGTGATTTATTCCTGCACCATCACTAAGCTGAAACTGCTCCAGATATATGTTGCTCAAATTAATTCTATTTAATTAGTTATTTTTAACTATTTTATTGTTTTTATTCATATTTGTGGAGAAAACACTTCTTGTTTTTGAAAACACTGTTTATAAACTTGCATTACTTTTATGCCATAAATCATGTTTATGCTATGTAATTAGGTGGTAAGACTCCTAGTTTATCTCTTGAAATGTAAAATGCCTTTTACATTTTCAATACTTTCTTCATTGCTGTCAAACATGTTTTGCATTTTGAGTCATACAGGCTAAAGCAGCAATGCCACATGTCTAGATGCCCCTCATGGAATTTATCTGTTGTGATGAGGCAGCCATTCATGTTTTAAATACTCTTTCATGATTTTCTTTGTGAATGCAGAACCAGAGGTGACCTTGAAAAGCGACCATGTTAGGTATTGGTGGTGGTGATTTATTCTTACTAACTTGATTTTCTTCATGTGTTGTGCCATCTAGATCTGCCAGAAACTTTAAAAACAATAAGAAATAGATTTTGTTTCTATAGAACCTAATTTGAAATACATGAAGGCATACAAATTTAAATTTTGGATATTTATTTACTGCATTTTTTTTGCATGATTTACAGTGAAAATTATACGTTTATAATTATATTCAGAAGTTTACATCTACTCCTCATAGGTATGAATGTCAAATTAATTTAGGACGTTTAATGATTAATTTGAACTGTTCTTTATCCATGGTGGAATTATTATGAAACTTATAATGTCAATGATTTAAAAAAAAACAACAATTAGGTGTACAAGTTTGAGTTTATTGTGGATTGTCGATTGTGTCAAAAACTATTTCATAGCAATAAAAAAACCTATTGTTGAGGTGCAACTTGCTAAGGGATGTTTATCCAAATATTAGAATGGAAGTATGTATATTTTTGAGTCTGTATGTTTATTTTGACCCTGTATGAATTGGAGAAAATCCCCAATAAGTTCAAAGTTGTGCACCCAATTCTTGTTTGTAAAAGTGGAATTTTATATAATTGTTCCATTACAGAAGTTTAATGTTAGCATGGTTCATCCATTCAGAAATCATTTTTGTGAGTTTTGATAGGTTTGGTAGTCCTTCATTATCCCATTCACTTTGTGCACCAATACCACAGACAAAAGTACCACCACCTTTAGCTTTAAAAGCCTCAGTTTGACTCTTCCAAAAATACTTCTTGTCACTAAAGCCAAATAGCTCAATCTAAGGCTGTGTTCACACCTGATAGTCTGTTAGACTTGGTTCAATTGGGGACCAAAATTGCAACATTTGTTCCATTTTCAGCTGCTGCGGTTTGCATTCACGCTGCACTGAGTCAATCGAGACAAACCCTTTGAGCGACCTGTTTCCCCCTTCACCAGTGGTGGCGCTGCACCAAGAACTACTGAAGGAAACGACACAAAAACCTCTGAAGAAGACACTGAGCGCAACTTCCTTCTTCTGGGAAAGTTAACAAAAATGGAGTGGGGTGAAATTTTAGGGGTTTTAGGATTTCTGTTTTGTCTGTGGTTCATGTGCCAAACAGACATTTTACTTCCTTTTCACTCCACGTCTGACCACGAGCCATTTCAACCGCTGGTGGTAGAAATGTGTTTGTTTTGGTTGAATTTACCCAGAAGGCCCTGCCATTTAGTCCACTTCCTGCTTTTGCAGCGGTCCCTGGTCCGCTTGCATTCACATATGCATTTGAACCACACCAGAGTTCCTTTCAATTGAACCGAGGCCTAGATTTTTAGGCAGACCAGAGTTCGCTTTTTGGGTCCGCATCAGAGTTCGATCGCACATTCACACCTCCCCAAATGAACTGGACTTTGAATAAAGCAGATTAAACAGGGCTGGTGTGAATGCACGCTAAGGTGCATTAAAATTGGGGTTCTGGGAGGGGTGAGTGAGGCCCCACTGCTTGCAGACAGCAGGACCCTCCCCAACCCCAGAGNGGCGTGGCCTGGGCCGGTTCTGGGGCGTCGGCTCCTCCCCACCCAGGAATGAATGGGTATCCTCCAGGGTTTGGTGGGTGTAAGTCCCAGACCTGGGGGATATAGAGTGTGTATCAGGTTTAAGAACGGAACGCGTCGTTTTGGTATGTCTTGTATGAGTGGAGCGTGGATGAGGGTGGGACTGAGTAATTGTGTCTGTGTATGAATGGTATGTGTTGGGCTGGGGCTGGGACTGCCTCCTCCATATTAATTTTTTTTTTTTTTTTTTTTACAACTGGGGGTACCTGGCGTCGCGCCCCTGTCGCGCGGCCTTTCTCAAGAAATACACCAGTTTGATCACAGTTTGATCGCCATCATTCCAAAAGCAAATAAAAGAACAACGGCACACACAATACTAGGCATTAGCATTTCAATCATTTGCAATCCCCTCGCTGAAGAGATTTTAGTACAGGGTCCCATATCTTCTCAAACACATTGACTCTGTCCTCATTGCAATATCTCAGTCTTTCCAGGTGCAGCATATTTGCCAATTCTCCCAGCCACACATCAAATGTGGGTACAGAGTCCTTCTTCCAAACTCTCAAAATCAACCTTTTAGCAATCACCATACCAAACAAAACAGCCGTTTTCTCATATTTATTGGCTGCAGCAAAGCTTTAGAAGCTCCAATAATTGCAATAAGTGAATCTGGGTCCTATTGTTTCCCAAAAGCCGTTGAAAAGAAATGAAAGATTTTCTTCCACAACGAGTGAAGCTGAACACATGACCAAAAGGAGTGTATCAAGCTGCCAGTAGCAGCCTTACAACAATTACATATTGGTGACACGTTTGCAAAGAAAGTGCTCAATTTCTCCCTTGAATAGTGAAATCTATGTATTGTTTTGAATTGTATAAGATTGTGTCTGGCATTGACTGAACAGTCAAACCTTCTTCCAACACTTCATCAGGTTGTTGCTGCCCCAGCTCATCCTCCCATGCTTTCTTAATCCTGGTTGTGTCTACAGGTGTATTGTTGAAGATCTTATAAAAACCTGCCGTCTCTTGCTGTCAACGCTGTTTGTGTGTTTGCTGTTTTTGTTTATTTTACGTAATGCCAGCTCACTGCTTGTGTATGATCGCCAAACATTGTTGGATGTTCGCCTTTTTGCCAATGATCTAGTAAGAATTGACCCTGATTACAGTGTTCATACAAAGTTTCAGCCGTTTCTCTTCCCCGGCCGGATACCTGCTCATCATTGCCACACCCTTGCTCCACTCCCTCGGCGTAAACGCAGCGGCCGACTGTTAAAGTTTAAGGCTCTCTTGGCACGATCTTCCACAGCTTCTTGGAGAAAAAATGGAGTGATTCCCGGACTCTCTTTTAACTCACGATCGCTGAACCCTGCCGAGAGCGGGCTGGTTTATGTCGTCGGTTCGGATGATGTAATCCACCTCCACGGCCCCTGCTCTCCCCGTCCCTGCTGGCGAGGTGTAAATCCCCGCCATCTACGAGCCCTGCGTCGGGCCCCACAGACAGCAACCACTTCGGATGCACCGGCCCCTGCCAGGTTTGGCCTTGTTAACGCAAGATCACTGGGAAATAAAATTTTCATCCTGAGGGATTTCTTCATGACCCGTGACCTGGATTTTCTCTGTGTAACGGAGACATGGTGAGCCTACTTCTCTTTTTGAACTGTCACCACTTGACTGCTGCTCTTTTAATTCCCTGCGCCTGTCGGGTCGAAAAGGAGGAGGAATAGCGGTTGTTTTTAAAAGCGATTTTAAATGCCGGCAGATTTGCTCGCAAAGCTCTTTTACAAGTTTTGAACATTGTTCTTTTGAAATTGATCGCTCTCATGTTTTCTTGTGTGCCGTCATTTATCGGCCACCCAAGTACAATAAGGACTTTTATAAGTGACTTTTCAGAATTTTTGGCTGAAATTCTACCTAAGTATGATCATGTTCTTATCCTTGGTGATTTTAATATTCACACTTGTTGCCCTGAAGAGGCGATCTCCAGGAGTTTTATAAATGTAATTGACTCTTTTATCTTTGTGCAGTCTGTCAGGTCCCACTCACACACTCGGGCACACACTGGACTTGGTGCTGTCGCTCGGTTTGGATGTTTCCAATTTGGACATGTGACGCTGTTTTCTCGGATCATATGTCGATTTTATTTGACGTTCCCACTCACTGTCCGGTTAAACTGCGCGCTATCCCTCAGCGCTGTCGCATGTTTAACTCCTCCTCTCCAGCCCAATTTTCCTCTACTTTCCTGTGTCTCTGCGAGGATAACTCTAAAGACTCTCCTTGTTTAAATCTCGACAAACTGGTTTCCGGCTTCCACTCTGTTTGTTTACAAACACTGGACAAGATTGCTCCTTTGAAGAGCCGGCGCACCAAACCTGCACCCGAGCCCTGGCTGAATGATGTCACTCGCGCTGCCAGGCGTGAGTGCAGGAGAGCGGAGCGCAGGTGGAAAAAGG
>NC_051439.1:1465076-1467097 GCF_001649575.2 Kryptolebias marmoratus | reverse complement strand
GGACACAGTTGGCCACATGAGGCCCTCTGGCTCCCCTGCAGATTCTATCCCACCTCGCTTGTTTAAAGAGGTACTTGCTACTATTGGGCCAAATGTGCTTCAGATTATCAATACTAGTCTTTCTTCAGGTATAGTACCTGGGGTTTTTAAACATGCATTTGTATGTCCTCTACTTAAAAAAATAGGCCTCCAATTTCCAATTTCAGGCCTATTTCTAATCTCCCATTTGTTTTTAAAATACTAGATGTAGCAGTATGGCCTGGGGACCATGAATGCACCACACAAGTGCCTGTCTCCCATTGGCTCTGGAGCCAGCTGACATCACATAAAGGCGCCTCGCTGACACTCCTGACATCACGTGATTTGCCTTCTGGTTCAATTTCCGCGTCGGTCGGTGCTGTACATTGGCGCTCGTGGATACTGCGTGAAGAACACTCTCTCTCTTTCCTGGTAGGAAGTTTCTCCCATTTTCCGTGCGTTAGTTAGCTTAGCTTTAGCTTAACCCCCGTTGTTTTAATAGGTTTGCCTGGTCTCCCCTGTTATAGGAGCTACATTTCTTGGGCTTAAGTTGTAAGTTTAATGCCCATTTTTATCAGTTTTAAATTGAGCTTTTTAACATTAAAAAGGGCGGCAGTGGCTACTGGTGGTGGTCAGAGGGCTTGGTGGTGCCGGTGTGATGGCAGCCTCACTTCTGTCAGCCCGCCCCAGGGCAGCTGTGGCTACAATGTAGCTCACCACCATCAGTGTGTGAATGTGTGGATGAATGGGTGAATGATTGTAGTGTAAAGCGCTTTGGGGTCCTTGGACTAGATAAAGCGCTATACAAGTGCAGGCCATTTACCATTTACCATTATTTATTCTTGTTCAGACACTGCTGTTTGCCCTTTGTGAGCTTCTTGCCCGTTGTCCCACATCGGATTTGTTTGTGACGCCCAGCTTCAGCTGACGCTTGCGCTGGTGCTGCTCTGCGTGCGTCCCGTCTTCTTCTGTGGCCCTGTTGGTTCATCTCGGCTTCAGGATGGAACATTGAATGCACTAAACTTACTGCTGCTGGGCCACCTGTTGCAGTCTAGACTTGTTAATAAGATCTTTGACCTGGCTATATGTGTGTATGTAAATTGAATGTTTTCTAATTTCTTTTGTCTGTGACAGGGCCGTAGCCAGCTCTTGGTGTTGGTGGTGGATTCTTCAGGTGGTGGTCCTTCTTCTGGTTTGTGGTGGACTATTTTTCTTATTTGATGCTGTAGTTTTTTTGTTTAGCTTGCTGTGCTTTTGTTTAGGACACTACTCTGTTCTCCCTGCAATCCCAGAGTTGAGCTGTCTAGCGTGTGTGTGAATGATTCTAGTTTTCAACCTAATTTATATTTTTAACCAGAAACAACAGACATAACAATAAAATATTGTTAAACTGCAGGAAATCGTCTCTGACCTTGTCTGTGAAGAGTCTGCGTGCTTTAAAGGTAATTTTAAAGTGGGGCTGTTGCAATAAATTTTAACCATTTTCTGCGACACACGTGCTGCCACATAGAGAAGGTTGTTTACAACCAGTTGTTACCTTTTTTAGAGGACAATGTTATCACTGAGCCGTTTCAGTCTGGGTTCAAAGCCCTCCACAGTACAGAGAGTGCACTTCTGAGAGTGTCTAATTATATATTCTTGTCAACAGACTCTGGAAAGTTTGTTGTTTTAGTGCTTTTAGATTTGTCCGCTACATTTGACACTGTTGATCACAATATCTTAATCTCTCGTCTTGAGCACTGTGTGGGCATCAAGGGTGTCGCCCTCAATTGGTTTCGGTCCTACCTGACTAATAGGAGTTTCTGTGTAAAAACTGAGAATTTTGTGTCTTCCACAGCTCCTCTTCCATATGGGGTTCCCCAGGGCTCAATCCTTGGCCCTCTTTTATTTGCTCTCTACCTTCTCCCTCTCGGCTCTGTTTTTAGGAAACATGGCATTTCATTCCACTGCTATGCTGATGATTGCCAGATCTATTTTCCCTTGTCACAAAACAATACAGTCCA
>NC_051439.1:1455311-1464593 GCF_001649575.2 Kryptolebias marmoratus | reverse complement strand
GCTCCCTGTGCACTACAGAATTAATTTTAAGCTCCTGTTATTTGTCTTTAAATGCTTGAACAACTTGGCCCCACCATATCTATCTGAGCTGCTTCAGCCTTACTGCCCGCCCCGATCCCTAAGATCAGCTGATCAGTTCCTGCTGACAGTCCCTGAAACTAGGCTGAAACTCAGAGGTGACAGAGCATTTGCTGTTGCTGCTCCCAAGCTCTGGAACAATTTACCCCTGAGTGTCAGACAGGCCTCCTCTCTTCCTGTTTTTAAATCTCTTTTAAAAACACTTTTATTCTTTGGCTTTTAACACACCGTGATTTTTGTCTTGTTTGGCACCTTAAAACACACCTGCCATGAACCTGTATGTGTCTTTGTATTTCCTTCTTACTGTTTTAATCTATTGTACAGCACTTTGGTTACCCCTGTTATTTTTTTTAAAATGTGCTATAGAAATAAAGCTGATTGATTGTTGATTGTCTTTAAAAGGTAAGACAGTGATACCTGTGGGTTAGAGACATTTAGAAGTATGTCATCGACATAGAGTGAAATATGATGATTGACTAAACATCTCGATAGGAAATATTTGGGGATTTTGTCTAATGCTGGTGGCCAGGGGTTCAATAACAACTGAGAAGAGAAATGGAGAAAGTGAACCATCCTGACATGTCCCCCGATGAATAGTGAAGAGACAGGAGATATTATGATTAGCAATAATGGAAGCAGTTGGGCATGAGTAAATTATTTCAATCCATTTTGTAAACAGAGGCCCCAAACCAACTTTTTTAAGAGCATTTATCATATAAGGCCATTCTACTTGGTCAAATGCATATTGTGCATCTAGCAAAATAACCATAGCCTCATGTGAATGATTTAAATATACAGTAGTATATTGAAAAGACGGCGTAGATTAACGAACATGTGTCTACCTGGCATAAAGCCAGTCTGATCTGGATGAATGATTAAACCCATGTATTTTCTGAGTCTATTTGCTACAATTTTCCTAAGAATTTTGGTTTCTAGTAGCGACAAGTAAATTGGGCAATAGGATTAAATAACCTTCGGGTCTCGACCAGGTTTAAGAATGAGCGAGATATTGGCTTTGTATAGAGTGGGAGGCAGTCTGGATGCTTGCTTAGAGTGGTTTAACATACTCAGTAGTAAAGACGATAATTTGGGGCTGAATGCTTTGAAAAACTCAACGCTGAAGCCATCAGGACCTGGAGTATTTTGGATGGTAAATTGATTCACTTTTCAGCTTCTAAAGTTATATCAGATAAAAATGGCAGATATGTAATTGTCACTGGTACTTTATTCCGTGTCCCAACTCTTTTAGTGAATATATATGCGCCCAATTTTGATGATCCAAATTTTATGAACAAGCTATTTGAATGTCTTCCATCTTTGGATAACCATCTCCTTATAATCTGCGGGAATATGAATTGTACCACATTGATCCCAACCTAGATCGCTCTGATCCGTGTAATCTGGTCCCCTCATTAATGTCAAGATCCCGCTCAGATTTCATGTCAAAAAATGGTTGTACTGATCTCTGGAGATTCTACAACCCCCTTAGCATCCCACATGCATCAATCTTTCTCTCGGATTGATTATTTTTTTGTTGACACTAAGTTAATTCCAGATGTTCTGACTGTTAATTACCATCCAATAGTCATTTCCGATCATGCCCCTCTTTCATTAGATATTAAATATTCTTTTCAGTGTCGATATGCAACACCTTGGAGATTCAATCCTTCACTTCTTTCAGATGAAAGGTTCAATACATTTATTTCAGCTAAGATTGATGATTTTTTTTTTTGCAACAAATCAGAACGAAAAGGATCCAATCTCACATTCATTGCTTTGGGAAACACTAAAAGCATTCTTACGCGGACAAATTATTTCTTTGAATAACTCAAATGGGCGGATCAAGATTGTGTCACAGCTCACTGTTCCTGCCAAGCCTCCTGCTCACAGACCACAGCTCCTAGTAACTTTCCACAGCCTTGCCACGCCTCCTAGTTCCACACCTCTGCAATCTCGACCATTATTCTCACCTGCTACACCCAGTATATAAGATCACAGCTCGCACTCACTCCTCGTCTGATTATCGACCGGTTTACGCCTAGTAGATGTCCAGCACTCTTTCACAGTTCATGCCTGCCTCGTTCTCGACCCCTTGCCTGACTCTCGACCCTCGACCTTTACGGACTCGAACTACTGGTAACAAACCTCGCTTTCTCTCTCTGGACCTTGCTTTGTGGATTACCCCTGTCTGGATCTGTCTGCTCATTACGGACTTCCTGGTTCTGACCCCTTGCCTGTCTCTGGACTTACCCGACTGCCGAATCCCCTCACTGGTGACCACTGCTGCTTCCATCTTGCAGTTCCTGGTTGTCGTGCCTGCTCCAGACCAAGCTCTAAAGTGCCGCTCTTAACATTAGCGAGCCTAATAGTCTGGTGTTTTCAAATAAAAGGTTAAATCTTTCTCTGTGTCCTCTCGTTCTGACTCCGTTCACGCTCGGCCTTGTCAGATTGCTAGAAATTAGCACTAATATTACTAATCTGGATCTACAAATTGCTTTTTCCCCTTCATCAAGTTTACTTATACAACATGTTGATTTACAGTCTGAATTTGACCTTATCACCACTAGCTCACGTTCTACTTACTATGAGCACGGTGACAAGGCTAGCCGTCTTCTCGCTCATCAGCTTCGTCGTCAAGCAGCTTCACATATGATCCCTCAGATAATAGATTCATCAGACACTTTGCACCAGGACCCCACTACTATTAATTCAGTGTTTCACTCATGCTAATCCTCTTTATTGAAATCTGAATTTCCAGCTGACACCACTGAAATGAATCTGTTTTTTGACAGTCTCAAGTTCCCTGTAGTAAGCCCATTTGTTGCTAAGGAACTTAATCATCCACTTTCCATGGAGGAAATTACTGCTGCCATGGGAAGCATGCAAACCAATAAAGTTCCTGGACTGGATGGATTCTAAAACCACCAGTGAAATACTTGAGGTGGTGATCTTGATTGACGCTGAGAAAGCATTCAACATTTGCTGTTTTAAGGAAATTTGGTCTAGGAAATATATTCATCTCTTGGATACGTCTCCTTTATACAGCTCCTCATGCCAGTGTTTCCTCCAATGGCATTCAATCCAGTTTTTCCAGACTTTATCGTGGCACTAGACAGGGGAGCCCATTGTCCCCTCTATTGTTTGCATTAACTATTGAGCCCCTATCGATCTTCCCAAGGTCCTCCCCCACTTTTACTGGTATTTCCCAATTAGGCACTGAATTTAAGTTATTGCTCTATGCAGATGATTTATTACTGTCTGTCTCTGATCCTGTTCTCTCCATTTCAATTTTATATGCTTTTCAGAGATTTGGCTCATTTTCAGGCTATAGAGTAAATATCGGTAAAAGTGAACGCTACCCAATCAATCTGGCAGCATTAAAGCTTTTACACTCTGATATTCCTTTTAAGTTGAGCCCCTCAGTCTTTAAGTATCTGGGGGTCAATGTAACCAGATCATTTACCTCTCTTTTTGCAGCTAATTTTTTTACCCTTGATGGCTAATGTCAAATTGGATCTCCAACGATGGAATAGCTTACCTCTCTCACTTATCGGTAGAATTAGTACAAATAAAATGAACGTTTTACCCAAATTTCTATTTTTGTTTAACTATCTCCCACTTTTTCTCCCAAAGTATTTTTTTTTTTTAAATTCTGGATCAAGCTATTTCCGGCTTCCTGTGGCGTGGAACGCCACCCAGATTCCGCAAATCCACACTTCATAGGTGCAAACTTAGTGGCGGATTATCACTTATTATTGGGCAGCACATACCCACAAAATTTCACTTTGGTTTAGATCTTTGGACCTGCCTTCGTGCATGGTAGAGGCACAGTCATGTTCCTCATCCTCTCTAAAGGCTTTTCTCACTTCCCCATTCCATCCAACCCCTTTGGCTTTACAAATAATCGAGTAGTTCGCGCTGTATTAAAAATCTGAGTCCAATTCAGGAGGCACTTCAAATTTAACTTAGCATCTACATTAGCTCCTTTATTGAAGAATCATCTGTCTCAACCTGCACTCACAGATCCAACCTTTTTGACATGGAATAATAAGGGGTTGATATGTTTTAATGATTTATACAATGAAGGTATTTTTCGCACCTTCACAGATTTCTCATTAGAATTCCATCTCCCTCCTTCTCACCTATTTCGGTATTTTCAGAAAAGCCAAAGTTTTGTTTCCTGGTTTCCCTTCCAAACCACCTGTTATGATTATTTGTACAGGTCAAAGATAAGCAACCCAGAACTGGTCGGACACAATGGTATCGAAAGGTAAGTGGTTTTATTTACAGTGACAGGGTGAATTCGAACAGGATCTGTTAGGGAGAGAGAAATGAAACTGAGTGGACTGGTGTACGGGTAAATAGCAGACAGGTTCTGACAGACTAACAGGCTTACTGGTGTAGTGAGTATGGAGGCCCGGATCCAGTTCGTCTTCAGGTAAGTTGGTGCAGCGGTTGGCAAGGTCCGGGAGCAGGCTTTAAGATCTTCTGGCAGGTCAGTCTCCCAAGTAAGTAGGTCTCAGGTTCCATGATCGGGTTGGGTAGGTCTCTCAGGTAGGCAGGTCTCAGGTTCATAAGTTGAGGCGGTACAGTCAGCGTCTGGGAGAGGGTTTCCTCAGGGAACAGAGCCGGACAGTTCTGGGCTGATACAAAAATAGCAACAAGCCGAAAGGCAGATTGCCACACCACCAAGCCCGCAATGGGAGGAGTTCCTGAACTGGGACCCTCTTCAGTAGTCATACATCTCTAAAGTTTTACAATGCGATTCTGTCTGTTGATTCCTCTCCTATTACCAAAGTCAAGGCAGCTTGGGAACTCGAACTGGATCTAAAATTGGGAGAGGACTGGTGGAATAAAGCTCTTAAAAAAATTCACACCAGTTCAATCTGCGCTTGGCTCTCACTTATACAGTTTAAAGTTATTTTCAGGGCTTATTTCTCTAAAACTCGTCTCTCACAACTTTTTCCCTCCATCTCTGACAATTGTGACAAATGTCATGTACCCTCCTGCAATTTAACTCGCATGTTTTATTCTTGTTCATTACTCACTTACTATCTTTTGGCAGAACTACTTTGATACCATGTCCAAGATACTTTCAGTGGTCATCACACCCTCTCCCCATGTTGCCAGATTTGGGCTCCCAGTTGACTACATCCGGTTCACTGCTAATCAGCTGGATATTTTAGCATTTACTTCTTTACTGGCAAGACAGCTTCTTCTTTTTCATTGGAAATCAACTAAAGCGCCCTCTAGCAGTCAGTGGCGTATTGACACCATGTCTCTTTTAAAATTGGAAAAGATTAGATATTCAACTCCTCTAAATTGTATAAGATATGGCGCCATTTTGTGACTTTCTTTTACTCCTCTCAGTCTCTGCCCCCGGATTAAGCAGTGTGATGCCCAACCTCTCCCCTTTTTTTCTCACTTCACGTGTCCATATTTTGTCTTGTTCCAAAAAAAAAAGAAATCATAGGAGGCAGACTTTATGCCCTTTTTGCTCTCTAGCCATACATACAATATTTTGTTTATGCTTGTGTTTCTTCATTTCTACTGTTCTACTGGTGCTATGTTGATACCTGAACCTTTGTTGGCAAAAGTTATAAGGATTCCTGTTATAATTTTCTTTTTTCTTCTAATAAAAAATAAAAAAACAAAACAAAAACAATTATTGGGAAGAGTAGAAATGACAGATTGAATCTCCTGCTGAGTTATATTGGCCTCCAGTATTTGAATTGAATCCAGTGTTAGTCTTGGCAGGTTTAAATTTTCAAAAAAAATCTTTTCATTTTTTCTATGTCCAATTTTCCCTGTGACTGATAAACATTGACGTAGAAGTGTGCAAAGCAGTCTTTGATTTTATCTGGATCCATGAATAAAGTGCCATCTTCAAGCTTAATACGATGTATAGCTCTAGAGGCCTGCGATTGTTTAAGCTGTCGGGCTAATAACTTATGTGGTTTGTCACCTTACTCAAAGTATCTTTGTTTAATTTGTACCAGTAATTTAGAAACATTTCTTGATATAATAAAATTGTATTCATATCGCAGAGCTGTTATTTTATTTAGAGTATCTGGACTCTGTTTTGATTTATACAAGTTGTCTAGGGTAGTCAGTAAGTTATCTATTTCATTCAACTTCAACTTGGACTCTTTGCTTTTCGCCGCCTCGTAAAACATTATATATCGCCTTATAACCGCCTTCAAAGCCTCCCAAAGCATTGAATCATTCACATCTCCTGTCATTAGAGCTCAAGTGTGACTTCATTTCGGTATATTTTTTCTTATCAATATTACAACCCCTCGAACATTCTAGCTGATCAAATTAACCCGGCCCTTGCTGTATTTATGTGGGTCAGTTAACATTTGTTTGTGTGCATTTTAGTAACTAACTGTTCCATAACTGTGAAGCTATCTATAGAATATTAAATATAAACCGATGTGCAAAAAACAGCCCTCCCGAAAGCATGACTAACCCTCCCCGCCACCAAACTTAACTGAACAAAACCAGGAGCGGTATCTCCAAGCCCCCAACTTAAAGCTAGATCAAGCCGCCCACAAGGCGGCAGACTAGTAACACATCTCCCCATCGGGACCGTTTTTTGACCTAAAAGTCAAATAAACTGTTTTTAGCATTTTAGTCAATTTCTGAAGTAGGTCATTTGTGGGGCGCAGTTCATAATGGTAGAAGAAGCCTTTTTTAAACACAAAGAAATGCTGGAAGACTTTGCAGGAGTAATGGATATACAACCATACCAGTATGAACCTGAACTGACAGCTGGATCTCCGGAATCAAATGAGAAAACTCAGAAAACTCTTTAAGTTCAGATTCTGATGATCACCAGGACCGTCATGGTTGACAAAACAAAGCACATAACGACTGAGTTGGGAACGTGGAAGGTTGAGAACAGATTATCCCCAGGACGTTGCCATAACATCAATGCAAAACAACATAAAGATTCTCTGTTCCTCTGAGGCAGTGTCCTCCTCCACATTTGACTTTCTTTCATAATTAAAAATAGTTAGAACTGCTGCTGGCAAAAGGTACTGTTTTTTTGGCTTTAAGTCAGTCAACTGCATTAATGAGGGTCTGAATGGTGCTTCCCTTTGATATGATCCAAACCGAGTTCTGATAGTAATTCGCACATTGAAGTTTATGGATCCAAATCTGAGGAAGGTTTTCATCTTTCGGGAAGTCAAAAAATGAAACTCCAGTGGTATTTTCTGGCCAGTTCAAACTATATTGTATTGGTATTCATCCACTCACTGAGGAATCACTGAGCCTCAGTAGCTCAGCAGTCGTCACACTTCCGGGGTGGTCACGGAAAGAAAACACCTGAGTGGTTCCTTCAATATTTAGAACTAACAAAAAAAAATAGTAATTTTTATTTTTAATTTTAAATTTCTACAAAACAAAACAAAAAACATTTTATGGCTTTATTTTCACTGGCTTCAAAACGTGTCAGTTCAGCTTTAAATTGGGCCGACTTAAAAATCAGTGTGTAGAAGATGGGCAGCCTTCCAATGATTGCTTTCGAGAGTTCTATTAAAATTTGTCCAGTGGTTCATGAGATATTTTGCTAACAGACAGGCAGAGATTTTTTTAAAGACAGAATTTACAAGATTTGTCCTCAGTATCTGTAAAATTGGGAGCTTTATAACCATTTTTTTTTTGTTTTTTTAAGGTCTATTAGTTGTGGTGGCCATCTTCTATCATGTTGACCCCAAATGTTAATCAGTTATTTGTACATTCAATGATTATTTTCTGAAAGTTTCATTAAAAAAAACTTTAAATGGTTCACAAGATATTATTGCTTTACTGCAGAATGTGATTAAAAAAAATCTTTAAAAATACAAGAACAGACTTTCTTAGCCAACAGGAAAGATGATTTTCTGGTAACACAAAGAGACATGTTTTCAGAAGCACAGCTAGTGAAGGCTTGCCGCAATTTCAACCTGGCAGACTCACCCAGCTGTCCAGCATCACTCATCACGGATCCTCGCTCCCAGCTGCCAAATCGCATCCAGGTGCAGGATATAAGGCTCCCCGTCCACGGCTCCTCCTGCTCGCCAGCCAAGTCTCGTCCCACCACCTCCCCGATCTCCACCGCTCCTCTGGACTCCCCTTCCTCGTCCTCCACGCCACCACCAGGTCCGGGTCCCGGGGGATGACTACCCTAATCTCTCACCCTACTTCGATCATTCAAGCTCACAGCAGTTCTCTGCAAACTCGTCTTCTGCCGGGGCCCGAGCGCCAAAGACCTCTTGCCAATAAAACACTCTAATTGTCTTTATCTCTCCGTGTGAGTCTCTCCAGGTTGAAATGGTTTATGGTAAGTTGGGACCTTTTCCCATTTCAGCTCCATGCCTGCTCTGCTTCTAGGAGCCTCCTAAGGGGGCCAGAAAGAGAAACTCAACTTGAACCAAACCACGCCCCCGTGTTTTATTTGAGGGGAATTTATCAGTGTGTACCCACTGAAAGCTCTGCAATCCGAACGGCTTTTTCAATTCTGTGAACAGTAAACTTCCAGCTCAGTCAGAATGGATTTCTTGGACATGCAGTCGTCTTATGATTACACCTTTAATTTCTGGAATGACTACCTCGACTTGTCAACACTTGTTGCCAAAAACAAGATCAACAGCCCATCCTGCAACCCCAACTCAATAACAAAGTCTTTAAAACGTAATGTTATGCATATAACTACTGTTCCCTGAAGGAGAGGAACGAGGTACAACACATGTATTATGGGATATCACGCTCCCGCGTGTCCTGGCTGAAGACACCTTTAATCACACCTTTAGGCAAATGACGTGATGACGACAAGTGACAGGCCCCGCCTGCACTATGTAACCGTCCATCATCACAGTCATTCCTCAGTTCAATAGCCGCTCTTCACCGAGCCCAGCTGAGCAGCGGGCAGCCATGTGTTGTACCTCGTTCCTCTCCTTCAGGGAACAGTAGTTATATGCATAACATTACGTTCCCTTTCAGTCGATTCACTCGGTACGACACATGTACTATGGGACATATATAAACGCCCCGCAGAGCAGCCATCAAACCTGGGTTAATACAGCACACTAGTGCGGCACCTTAGACCCAGCAGAAAGAACGGAGTGAGCCACAGAAGGGGCTGTCACATCCAAGCGATAAAAACGAACAAATGTGTGTGGTGACGACCAGCTGGCCGCAGCACAGATATCACTCACG
>NC_051439.1:1446613-1453826 GCF_001649575.2 Kryptolebias marmoratus | reverse complement strand
CTGCGCACCCTCTCTAGTACAGGTAGTATCATTTCCACTGGGGGAAATGCATACAGAAGTACATTGGGCCATNGGTGGGCTAGTGCATCCACCCCCAGGGGAGCGTTCTGATCCATTATGGAAAAGAACAGAGGGCAGTGGGTGTTGGCCCTGGTGGCAAAGAGATCCACCATCGCTTCGCCAAACAGACACCATATCTGAGCCACCACTGAGGGTGAGGGGTCTTGCTGTGAGACTGCAGCCTCTCCCAGCACCTTCTCCAGGAACTTCACCCGTCTTTCCAGGGTGGAGCGGCGAAGCTGGCGACAGAACGCGCAGGCTTCGGGCTCCGCCAACACTCTGTGAGCGTGAACAATCCCCAGACAGACTGGACAGGCTTCGTGCTGGTCCTTCTCGTGGAGCGAGAAGCCGCACCCCTGAGGACAGGGGTGAACAGAAGACTTCTGCTTTGCTTGTGTCAGCTTTGTGCTCATCCCGAACCACAAACGCTGAACTGTGCAGGAAAAACTCGGGACTAGCGCTTCGCGGGCAGGCACGCTTACCAGCAGGCAGCAGTGAAGTGAAGTGAAGTGAAGTGAAATTTATTTATATAGCACTTTTCAGCAACAAGGCGACTCAAAGTGCTTTACAACACAAGAACAAAATTACAGACAAAATACAAGAGAGAAAACTAAACTAAACAACAATACAAAGTTACAGAATATGATAATGCCAATTAAGGTACAAGCTACAAGATAACTAAGCTAAAACCTGACAATGCTAACTAAGGTACAGGATAACTAAACTACTAAAACATGATATTACTAAACTAAGGCACGAAGAATCTAGCTAACAGTGCCAATGCTTGCTAAAACAGCCAACATAAAAAATGCTAAGTTAATTGAATTGATAGAAATAAAATCATCAATGTGGTATAATTGTCAAGCTCGGTGGAGACGGAAACAAACTCAGAGTGCAGACTCATTCTCAAAAATAAAACCTAATTTATTAAATAAAGAAAATAAACAAAAGCAAACAGATGACGTGGCAGCAACTAAACTTAACAAAAATCCAAAGCATGGCAAGGCAAGGTAAGGCACCGAGGAAACAAAACACTGTGACAGCAGACAACAAACAATGAACCGACGGCTAACAGCCAATCTTATATGATATGATAACTAATTGTACAGTAACTAAGCTAAGTGTACAGGAAGGCTAAATAAGCTAAAACATGACAATGCTAAAACTAAAACTAACTGTACCAAACTATCTAAAAGTACCCCAGGCCCGCTATACAGCCGAAGTAATAATTACTGACTAAGATAATGAACTAAAATAAAGAGAGAGGGAAGGAGGAGGGGGGGAGTGAGAGAGATGACAGAAACAGCGGAAAGTGTGCGTATGTGTGTGTATTTGTGTGTAGAGACAGTGAGAAGACGGTGTAGTGTGTGTGCATGTGTGTGTTTGCAGATAGGTCCATGAATCACGTCACAGAGGCCATTGTCTTTGATAATGATGGAATAATATCAGCGAGCTCTGGACAGACACAGTGGCTAACACCAACAAAAAGGAGTTAAGCTAATTCCGAGCAGCCTTGCAAAACACTGTCACACTGTCACTTGACGTCATCACGTCATTTGCCTAAAGGCGTGATTAAAGGTGTCTTCAGCCAGGACACGCCGGGGCGTGATATCCCATAGTGTCCTTTCTCGACATAACATGATCTTAGTCTAAAACTGGGCGATATGCATTTCTTCAAAAATATTAGGTCTTTTATTAATGAAGTCTTTTTTTCTTTTAAATCTGATGGCCTTACTTTATTTACCAATATCTATAAAATATAAAATAAAATGAACATAAAAGCATTTATGACTACTTAAAGCTTCTCTAGCTACAAAAAACTGAGATGAGGTTTACAAATTATATGTAGCCAGTAAAAACAGATCTTCAAAAAATTCCTTATCAACTGGTTTCTTCTGTTGGCAGCAACTCAATCTCAGAAGTACTCAAAACTATGACTCTATTTTCAGAATTACCCTTTTCTCATAATTCTGAGAAAAAAAGTCTTAATTCTGGAAAAAAAAAAATCCCCCCTGTGGCCCTAATCATTTTCTGTAGAACTGACTATATAGATTAGCAACAAGTTTTCTGTTGTGAAAGAAAGGCTCAGTGGTTTTTTGACTCTGTCTTGTAAAATGGTGACATCTACTGGTTTAACTGTCTGATGAAGCTTTAGGCTTGAAAAAACATAAAATGAAGTTTTTGCTTCCTAAACCATTCCATAAAATACCACACTTTGACCTCAAAGTAACTGTTGAAATGATTAGGGCTACCTTGCCTTTACCAGGCAAGAACATTTTTTGAATTTGATGTGTCTAAAACCCTTCACAGATCTGGCAGACCTACCAGGCTGCCATCTGCGCATCCAGATTGGGGTCAGGGGTCAAAGTGCTTGCAGAGCAGCAGCATAGAAAAGCCAGTCTGAACAGTTGTGGGCCACTGATGTGTCCTTGAGCAGTAATTCCGTTTACTGCACTAGATTCAAGCTTCTCTTTTTTTGAATAATAAACAGCAGAGGTTGCTGTAAATCAGCAAAAACAAAAAGCAGTTTTTTAATTAGTCTTACACACTATCAGAATCAGGACATCTGAAAAACATTAAAGACTCCTCTATTTGTGAGTGAATAGTGATAGTGTGAATGCTGATTTAGCATTCCCACTATTATTTTTCTATTTATAGTGTCTTTATAGTAACATTTTTCAGGATCTTACTATGTCAGCATACTTTATGCTCTTTTAACCATTCATAGATCAAATTTCCAGCTTCTTCAGGAATAGTGTATAGAACACTATTCATACTATGTTTAGTAATTGTAGCTTTTATGGACAGTAACAGAGTGAAAGCTAAATGTTTTAAATAAAGATTAAGTAAAACTCCGCTCCACATTACAGGGACTGGCTGCCTTGGCTGAGAGTGAGTGTGAGAACCAATCTACCCTCACTTCACTGCAGAAGCTTCCTATTGGCTGGGCAAATGCTGACAGCACTGATGTTTTTCTGTGGTGGTGGTGTGTGTGTGTGTGTGTGTGTGTGTGTGTGTGTGTGTTGGGGGGGGCGGAGACTCACTCTATAAAAGCTGCAGATCTGCAGCATCACTGAACTGGTGCAGTGCAAAAAACGCATGCTCATCCTCACCGATGGTGTGCAGAACAAGGGGGACAGAAAAAAATCTTCTGAAACAAAATCATTCATCTTTTCCTTAAAGAAACAACCAAAAGAAATCATCATGAGCTACGAATCCTTCTTCTACCGACGTCCTTGGGACAAAAGCTCCCGACCCAAATCCCTTTTGCCTTCCTCTCTGTACTCTTCTTCTCGGGCTCCTTTATCTGGGAAAAGGATTCTGAAGTCAGCCTCATCTTTTCCAGATAGCTCCCAGAGGATGAATCTGACTCAGGCCAGCTCTGTCCACATGGCACTGCTTGAAGTACGATCCCAGGAGAGAGCGCAGCTCGTGGACCTGAATGACCGCTTTGCCACCTACATCGAGAAAGTGAGGCGCCTGGAGCTGCAGAATCTGGCCCTGCTGGCTGAACTGGAAGCGTTGAAGAGGCGACAAAATGACCCATCCCACCTGCAGGCCCTCTACCAAGGGGAGGCTCGGAGCCTGAAGGCTGCGATTGATTCAGAGAGCAGTGAGAAGATGCGCATGGAGGCAGAGAAGGACTACCTGCAGGACGTGTACGAGCAGATGAAGGAGCGCTATGAGGATGAGGCAAGGCGGCGTGTGGATGCTGAAGAAGCCCTGCAGAGGGCCAGAGAGGAGGCAGGACAGTCCGTTATCTGCAGCTGTGATGCAGAAGCCACTGTGGTCTCCCTGTGCGATGAAATGATGTTCCTGAAGAAGGTTTTTGCAGAAGAGCAAGCTGAGCTTCAGAATCAGCTCCAGGTAGCCAACATCACCATGGACGCGGAGCTGAGCAGGCCCGACCTCTCTGCGGCCCTAAGAGACATCCGGGTGCAGTACGAGCAACTAGCCAACAAGAACATGCAGGCTGCCGAGGACTGGTACAAGAGCAAGTTTGCGAGTGTGGCGGAGATGGCCAGCAAGAACAACGAGGTGGTGCACGCCATCCGGGAGGAGACCATGGAGTACCGGAGACTGCTTCAGGCACGCTCCTTGGAGATTGAGGCTCTCCGAAACATCATCAACTCCCTGAACAAACAACTGGAGGATCTGGAAGACATGCAGAATAAAGAGGTGGAGAAATACCAGGTGAATGTGAAAGATGTAGAGTTTAATTGAATTCTTTGTTTAAATTCTGCAAAAAGCAGAAAATTTATCTATTAAAGGCCTAGCATTCTTTCTTGGAATGCATATTGCTCACCGCCAAAGTTTCAGACCAAGATAATCTAAAGTTGAGGAGATAGCTGTTTAGGTTGAACCTTAAAAATACTGTTATGTGCAGTCTCATGCAGTATCACAAGATGTCACATTCAGCGAATGTATTGAGGATGACTCTCAACTATTACCATAAAAAGTATTAGCTCAACATCTGTAAAATGAACTGAGTTGTGTTGCGCTGGATAATGTTGATTACCTATGGCAGCCATCTTTAGTTGGATTGACTCCAAATGTTAATCAGCTTTACATTACTTTCTGAGAATTTCATTAAAATCCATCTGATGGATCATGAGATATTTTGCTAACATACAAACAGGTATGACTCCAACTGTTAACTAAAGTTTAAGCAAAGATCTTGTGCAATGAGTAGCACTGGGGAGTATGTTTTGTGACTCACTCTCAGGTAACACCACTCCAAATTTTAGCAAAATATCTGTAAAATTAAATAATAGTTTTTTAATATCAGTTGGCCATGGCAGCCATCTTGAATTGGATTTACTCCAAAAATTAATAATTGGTAGATGTACATGTAATGGTTACTTTCTGCAAGTTTCATTAAAATCTGTTTTGCGGTTCATGAGATAATTTGCTAATGGACATGGAGACACGGCCTTTACCGTGTGCAATGGGTGATAACATGCTTACTGGGCTGGGATTACTTAGTGTGAAACAGTGCCACTCAAAAAGAGTAAAACAAGATCAGATGGCATGTTATGACTAGTCTTGGCAGGAAATAGTAACAAGCTCAACTCTCACTCTGAAAGTTTAAGATCTAAACTGAATTGAGGGACAAGAATTTAAATCTAGAAACAACAGTGCAGGGACTTGCAAAACCTGGAAAAAAACATCTTCAAGGTTTGTTTTATTTGAAAGCAAATCCTCAGTAACTGCAATTTGTGTTTGTGTTTCTGCATTTCTAGATTAGGATAGGTGAACTGGAGCAGGACATTACTGAGGCGAAGCAGGAGATGGCTCGCTACCTGAGAGAGTACCAGGACCTGCTCAATGTCAAGATGGCCCTCGATATTGAAATAGCTGCCTACAGGTGAGAAGAGGCCTCATTTTACTCTTCTCAAATAAGAACCTAGCATTCTCTGAAGAAATGCATATCATTTGCCACCTTTCATGCCAGAGTTTTAAAGATTATCTTATATTGGGAAACGGTAAAGTTGTAGTTTTTTTTTTTTTTGTCAAATCTTAAAAATAATGTTATGTGTCATCTCGTGCAATATTGCAAGACGTCCCACTCAAAAGAGTCAGCTACTACCATGTCCAATTTTAACTCAATACCTGTAAAAGGTATAGCCATTTTTGTGTTTGCTAATGTTGATTAACTATGGTGGCCATCTTGAACTGGATTCATCCCAAAAAGCAAATCATCTGTAGATGTACAGCAAATGATTACTTTCTAAAGGTTTTGTTAAAATCCATCCAGCAGTTCTTGAAATATTTTGCTAACAGACAAACAGGATTGACTACAACACTTAATGCCAGTGTTTTAAGCAAATATGTCGCACAGTGTGTTGTGCTCAAAGTATGAGTTGGCGATACTGGAGATAACAACCATGTTTTTTCCTTCTCTTTAACAGGAAACTGCTGGAGGGGGAAGAGATCCGGCTGACTTACCCTTCCTTTCCAGCCCTAACTTAAAAGCCTGACAATAACCTGAATTCTTCATTCTTTCTCCTCCCTCACTTACCCTCCTTCCTCTCATTTCCTAAAACATTAACTTATTTACTACCCTTCACCCTACCCCATCCTAAAAGAACAAGCCTAAAACAAAAACTCATTTCTTTCAAGATGGCTGCGCCCTTGTGCTAAACAAGAGGTCCACAAGAAGTCCCCCTTCTTCTACACACACACTCTGACAACACACACCAAGATCATCCCAGAGTGGCTGCACTGCATGGCAGAAGGCTTGATTGTTTTGGCTGAGTTGCTCTGTGGCTGTGTGATAAGGTCAAAGCAGCAGAGTTAGTCATCAGAGCCCCTCTCTGCACAAACATTTGACCAACTGTTTGTGGAGGAGGACAAAAAGATCTGCTTGTCTCTCCACACTTTGATCTTAACTGCAGTGTTTGTCACATAGAACTTTTCCGAATCAATCAAGCAACGTCCCCACCCCTTATTTCTGAAGTAGTATGAGTAAACCAGTAACATTAGATTAATTAATAATTATAGTTAATTAATTATAATTATGTGAAAAACCTCGTTTTCTTTCTTTCTATTTAGTCTTCTTCTGCATAAACATGTGTAAAACTGTTACACAAAGAGATGACGTTATGAATAATTGATTATACATACTTAGAATAATACAGTTTATTTGTACACTTCAATGTATTTTAGGAATATGCAGAGTGTCTCCAGGCTATCTGTGCCAGAATTTTCTGTTTTGTGAGCTTATTCAAAGCTAAGAAGTAATGTGAAAGATAAGCGCAGGAGCTCCTTGTTGTTTGTGTGCTGACTGTAGATCTAAACGGTGCTTCATGTCCATAAACCAATACCAAGTTTGCACCATTATGCTCGGTGTACCTGTAACAGCCAGAAAGAAGCTGAATAAACAGATAACTGACCTGCATCAGAGTTGGTGTTTTCTTCAGATGAGTGGAACACACTGTGAACAGCATATGGTTATCTTGGAATTACCAAGGACACGATATTTATATATATATAAAATTTTCCCTTCTCACCCTCCGCGGGTGGTCTTTGTTTCATCCTCTGAGCTCGGGTCCTCTACCAGAGGCCTGGGAGCTTGAGGGTTCTGCGCAGTATCTTGGCTGTGCCTAGAACTGCACATTTCTGGACTGAGATGTCTGATGTTGTTCCTGGG
>NC_051439.1:1432066-1445483 GCF_001649575.2 Kryptolebias marmoratus | reverse complement strand
TATATATATATATATATATATATATATATATATATATATATATATATATATATATATATATATATATATATAATGTATACATTATACATTATATCCTTGGAAAAAAAAGATTTATCATAAATACTGAACTTGAGAGAAAATTATTAAATTTCTTAAAATTAAATTTTGCACTTCTTGAATTTTGCAAATGTTTTATTTGTTTGTGTGACGATTAACATTATTGAAGAACCCAACAACATCTCTGTGCTACCTGAAAAGCTCAATCTGAGTATTTACATTTTTATTCCTATACATTCCTGTTAATTCCCATGGAAATTTTTCAACTTTGAAAATTCCTGGAATTTTGCACCCATAATACATGAGATTCACTAAAAAAGGCATTTTTGTCAGCAGGAACACATTATACATTAACCTCACTCACTTACAGGGTTCAATCCACAGCACTGGACCATTTCCCAACATTGCCTCGGCTGGCAAGCTATTATCTGTTATTGTGTAGAATGTAGAATCATAAATAACTATATTTTCCACAAGCAATGCACTGTACTAGGAAGCAAAACAAATCTACTACCTGCAGATGCAGCATCAACAACACATTATACATATGTTTCAAAAACTGTTGGAGAGAATCTTATCAACTTTTTGGTGTACTTCATGAGGTGAATTAAAAGTAAAATCAAACAAACAAAACAATAATATACTGCAATTTTATTTTATTTTATACAACAATATTAACACTGACCTTAAAAAATTAGGAAGCACAGTCAGCACAAGAACGGGGAAAAAAATAATCTGGGAAAAAGAATAAATAATTTTAAAAGAACGATAAGAGCATATATATTGACCCAAGTTGTTTATAAGTCAAAAGGAGATGAGTCGTTGTTCAGGTGACTAATAATAAACACACATAAATGTTTCGACTACTACCATACCAAACCAGCTGTAAAATAACTTTATAAGTAAGACTATAGTCTTATATATCACACTACAGCTCCTGCTTTAAATGTCAGCAGTGTCATAATACATTTTTCCCACTAGAGATAAAAAACGTACTCTATATGATTTTAAATCATAAAATCAGTTTACTAAATTTCCATAAACAAAATAAACAAAACTTTAATATATACATCAATATCCACAGCAAAATAAAACCCTTGACATAGCAATTTACCTGATTCTACAAAGGAATTTCTACCAGTAAAAATGAACCCACAACAAAGTCACCAAAGTTATGTAATCAGATATTCCTACATATTTGCCCAAATAGTCTATAGGTTGCAGTTCTAAGGGTCGAATTTACCAGACTGAGACAATGTGGGTGTTGGTGTGCTGTGCAACATTTACACAGATACATTACACAGACATGGATGGATGGATGGATGGATAGATAGATAGATAGAATCTGACTGGATCCATTCCACTATTTTAAAAAAGCCAAACCAGTTAAACCTTATTAAATTGTTGTTCGCTATATGTTTAACTACTTACCAACTATAGGCTCGTGTTACATATGTCGTTAAATAAATATGGTAAAATAAAACCGAAAGATGGCAGTAACGAGTGAACGGCTCCCTCAGTGACGTCACTGGGCTCCTTTCTGATTACTTCCGCTCGGCAGGGGTCATCAGAATGGCCGTTGTGTTGTTCTTGTAACTGTGCTCATGGTTCATTTACGCTTCAGGCTTCAGGTTAAATACTCCCATGTTTGACCTAACCGAAGATTAATATACACATCTGTACACCGACATGTTTCAGCTGATCAGCACGAGGAGCGTCCAGGCGGCCCGGCTCCTCGCGCCGCGAAGCGCCATGCCCCTGGAGGCTGTCCGGGGCCGGAAGTCCCGAGCCGACCCGGTGGCCAAGTCCAAAGAGGGCCGAATGAAAGTGCCTCCCCCCGTGGATCCGGTAGAGATGGTCGTCCTTCACGAGAGATACACGGAGTACCAGCTGATCCTGAGGGCGCTTCGGTAGGTTCGAACAGGTTCTCCTTGTAAAAGAAGGGGGGAGGGAAGACCGTGTAGCTGCCAGAACATCTCCAAAGTGGACTGCAGATCTAGACCCTGGACTGGTCCTAATCCGCAGTCCTATATATATAATATATATATATATATATATATATATATATATATATATATATTATATATATATATAAGAGTCAGCTACACACATTGATGGATGTTGCCATTGTTGATTTTTAGTCACTTCTGCTGTTTCTGTAGGTAAGCACATGATAAATTTAAGTCATTGCCAAATTTTGCTTATAAATTTAAAATTTAAGGATACAATAACAAATGTTTTAAGAATAATAGTAACTTTATATTTTTTATTTAATTGGTCTCCATGACATTGTAGTAAGTTAAATGTTATAAACAAAACAAACCTTCAACATCCAAGGGAAGACCTCCATAATGTTCCACATTAAAAACAAAGAGGGACACCATGTATAGCAGCCCTGTGTCTCACCGTCATTAAAGACAGAACACAGTAATTGGATAAATGGTATAGTACAAATTTTATCTGCTCTTTTTCTTTTACAATAGCATAATTGAAATAATCAAACAATACTCAATGTAATTCAACATTTTATTCAATTGGTGCAATAAGAAAATAGATACTTTATACAAGAAATGTGGTTCTTCTGTTTGTTAGTCTGGAGTTTAAAGAGGAGTTGCTGCGGAGAAAGTACGAGGAAGAGACGGGCTCGCAGGCGGAGGAGAAGGCAAAGCAGGAGAGCGAGGAGCACTGTGGCCTGATGGCCTGGAACAACCAGGAAAACCTCCACCTTCTCAAAGCCAGGTTACTGAAGGATCCCAGGCTAGGCCACATTTCATGGCTTTCTAATCTCCAATAATCCAGTGTTGGGCAAGATTTCTAATACAGAGAATTCAACTCTTTCTAGTCAAAAGAAAATTTTAGATATCTAGAATGTAGTTGTTACTAGTCATTTTTATTTCACCGATTTTATTCCATCAGCATTAGCTTCCAAAATATCTTCATAGATATTATGGCTTAGTGTTGTTGCTAGTCATTATTCAACTTACTAAAACAGCTTTTTAAATAGTTGTAATATGAATACTAGATATTTTTAATGATGTTTTACTGGGTACAGTTATTTTGAGGGATATTCTCTAACAGTACTGTTTTTGATGTCTCAAATGTGAGGGTTTTTTCTGAATTGTTTTTAAATTACAAAATGTTTAGAAAGAATGTATTTGCTGATATCTGGAGCTAAAATCACAAAATACTGAAATGGGAAAAGTGACCTAGGAAGAATTCTATCTGAAGTCTTTATTGTGAATAAAACAAATGGTGCTCTGGATAGTTGAAATGATCCTTCTGACTAAGAAGAACTGAATTATGGATATTTGCTTAGAATATAATCTTTAACTTTTCTAAGATAAACCAGCTTGTCCTACACTTCTTTCCCCTTCTGTCTGCTGACACATACTGTGACTGTGATTCACTTAGATTGTTACATGTTGGGCTGATGATGCTTCTTCACACACACACAGATAAAAACAACCTATTAAAAACCTTCAACAACTTTTTCTGCATGAAGTAATTACTAGTTGTTTTAAACTTTAAACTTTAGTTTAAAGTAGACAGATTATACTCTTGAACGCGTTCATGTGAGAATTTTGTCTCCTGCCAAGAGTCATTTGGTCTGCTCCACTTCTGTGTTTTAGAGTGGCAAGGATCCAGAAGGAGAAGGAGGAAGCTGAGTGCAGAAAGATGGAAGCTGCCCTTCAGTGTGAACAGAAACAGCAGGAGCTCCTCAAACAAAAAGAAAAGGAGATTCTGCAGCTGCAGGTGGGATTTTCTCAAACTCTTGACTTGTAGCCAATGGGAAAAATGTATGTTATGCAGGTTGAAGGTAATTAGGCATGGTTAAAATTACAACTGCCTGAACTTATTTACAGGAGGACGCAAAGAACTTCATCACCTTGGAGAACCTGGATCAACGAATTGAAGATGCATTGGATAACCCTCAAAATTACAACTTTGCTGTTGACAAAGAGGGTAGAGTTGTGAGAAGGACACTGCTGCAGTGAAATGGTCCTTTCATTTCTGGGTTCATTTGTCAGAAGACTGGTATACTTTTTGGTGACTGGAACCTGAGCTCACTTCTCCAACTCAGACTGGTTCAACCTGGACCTGGAAAATGGTACAGTCCCTAAAAATTGGGAAAGGTGTTTAAACGTAGTCTTTATTTTTCATATTTCTGCAGCCTAAAGTGTTGTACCATCACATGACATTTGAAATAAAGCTGTTGATGATGCTCAAAGTAAGTTATTGTGAACAGTTGTAAAGCTTTGATTATTTAGGAGCAATAAAAGATGAAAATGAGATTTTTAACTTAGGCACTAGTCTTTGTCTGTATTTATTTCTTTAGAAAGCAATAGTGTTTTTGCCTGTGTCTTTTTGTTTACCGTATCTTTACTTCTAGTCAAGTCAAGTTTATTTGTATAGCACATTTCAGCACCGAGGCAGTTCAAAGTGCTTTACATTGTAAAAACACTAAATTAAAAATTCATAAAAACAACATACAAAAACAGCAACAAACAAATGATATACCAGTACACATTCATTTATTGTGATTCAAAAGGAACTCTAAACAGGTGGGTTTTTAACCTTGATTTGAAGGAACTCAGTGTTTTAGCTGTTTTACACTTTTCTAGAAGTTTGTTCCAGATTTGTGGTGCATAAAGCTGAAAGCAGCTTCTCCATGTTTGGTTCTGGTTCTGGGGATGCAGAGTAGACCAGAACCAGAAGACCTGAGTGGTCTGGAAGGTTGATAGAACAACAGCAGATCTTTAATGGATTGTGCTGCTAAGCCGTTCAGTGATTCAGTGATGCCTCTTCTCTGAGCTACAGGGAGCCAGTGTAGGATTTTAGAACTGGGTGATGTGCTCGAACTTCCCGGTTTTACTGAAGCTGCGTGTTGACTCCTGATCGTTCCTCTTTAGGTCGTGATGTAGAGCTGTGTACCATCTGCGTAGTTATGGTAACTAATGTTATTACTTGTTATAATCTGAGCCAGTGGGAGCATGTAGATGTTAAATAGAAGGGGTCCCAGGATTGAACCTTGGGGTACTCCGCATGTGACTTCTGTTCGCTCTCAAGAGAAGTTGCCTATTGATAGAAAGAAGTTCCTGTTGTTTAGGTAGGATTATAACCAGCTGAGTGCTGTGTCTGAGAGTCTGACCCAGCTCTCCAGTCGCTCTAATAATATATTATGGTCAACAGTGTCAAATGCTGCGCTAAGATCCAGTAGAACCAGCACTGTGGTTCTTCCACAGTCTGTATTTATGTGAACATCATTGAACACTTTGACGAGGGCAGTCTCAGTGCTGTGGTGAGCACGGAAGCCGGACTGAAAGATATCAAAGCGGTTGATCGTTGTTAAGAAGCTATTTAACTGTTGAAATACAGCTTTTTCAATAATTTTGCTGATGAATGGAAGGTTAGAGATTGGCCTGTAATTCTGCAATAATGATTTATCCAGATTGTTCTTTTTTAACAGAGGTTTGATAACTGCTGTTTTTAAAGCCTGGGGGAAAACACCCGATGAGAAAGATGAGTTTACTATTTGAATCAAGTCAGATGCAATGACAGGAAGAACTTTCTTAAAGAAGGTTGTAGGAAGGATATCAAGACAGCAGGGGGATGAGCTTAATTGATTTCTAATTTCTTCTAATCTTTTATAGTTGAGTAGTTGAAATTTAGTCATTTTCCTTGCATTTATGTTTGTTCATAGCATTGATATTGGATTTGGTGTGGATGTGCAGATTGACCCTCTAATTTACTTCTAGCAAAATATCTCACAAATCAGAGAACAGATTTTAATGAAATTCTCAGAAAGTAATAATTAGACTTACATCTACATCTGATTAACTTTTTGAGTCAACACAATTCAAGACGGCTGTCACAGCTAATCAACCATGGCCTACACAAAAATGGCTAGATCTCTGAATTTTACAGAAACTGAGCTAAAATTTGGTGTGGTAGTAGCTGTCAAAAAGTCACTACTTGCAAAGACTAATGCTGCCTTTTTCTTTGGGCTGTTCCCTTTTCAGGAGCTACAGTGAGTCCTCCTCCTCCATCGAACTCTGTCTTCTGTGTCCTCTGTCCTCACTCCAACTACCTCCATGTCCTCTCTAACTGCGTCCATATGTCTCCTATTTGTCTTTTTTTCCTGGCAGCTGCATCTCTAACATCCTTCTACCAATATACCCACTGTCCCTCCTCTGCACATGTCCAAACCATGTCAGTCTGACCTCTCTAACTTTATCACCAGGTTGTTCAACCTGTGCTGTACCTCTGATGACCTCATTCCTAATCCTATCCATCCTTGTCCCTCCCAAGGAGAACCTCAACATCTTCAGCTCTGACACTTCCAGTTCTGTCTCCTGTCTTTTTGTCAGTCCCACTGTCTCCAAACCATACAACATGGCTTCTCTCACCACTGTCTGTAAACCTTTCCTTTCCTGTCTTCTTTACTGATGAAAGTGAAGTGGTGTAAGTTATTGTGATTGGTGTGAAAGATTAATGGGATTGCCTCTTTATCATAATGAAGACTGGGATTAGCGGTGGATTGAGATGAACCATCATCTCAACAGCAGATAAGTACCAGCAGGTCTCCCTGCTCAGTCAGAACATCTGCAGCATCAGGACTGTCTCATCTTTTTTCTCAATCAAAATTTGAAAACAGGGAATCAAAATGTCATCTATCTTTATATTTAAATCTTAATATGCCAAAGGTTTTACTTCAATATACATTATGTTGTAGAAAAATATCAAAAATATTCATTTAGTTTTTTCCAAGCTTTTTAGTTGGCTGTCACCAACTTGAGAGCGTCATTACAGAAATAAACCTTGTATTCATTGAAGAAATGCATATCACCCACCACCTTTCATATCAGAGTAAAAAATCTGATCAGATCTGAGTCTCAGAAGACATTATGTGCAATCCCACGCAAGGTGTCATGCTCAGAGTATGTGTTGTGAATGACACACACCCACATCAAATTCAACTTGAGTTATAGCCATTTTTGTGTTTTTTTAGAGACAGTTGGCTGTGGCAGCCATTTTGAACTGATTTCTTGACATACTGTATTTTCCACACCATAGGGCTCACTGGATTACAAGACGCACTGTCAATGAATGGCCCATCTTCAAAGTTTTGTCATATTTAAGGCGCACCGGCGCATCCTCGTGCACCTCCCAATTTTTGTAACGTTGCTCGCGCCGTGCTCCATTCAAAATGGACGATTTTGGTGCTCTAGCGGAGCTGGTTCACCTGTATCAGCATTTATATGATCCCTCTATGAAAGATCACAAAGATAATCAAACGGTTCAAAGCTCACAGAAGAATACTGCACAGACGTAAGCGTCAAGTATAAACGCCTCCACCGCTCGCTCAGGTCCGCTCACCGTGCACAGAGCCCTGTGTGACTCTAACTGAGCCGTAATGCTGCCAGCCATGCAGCTTTGTAGTTTACCAAAGTCGTACTAAAACATTACGACTTCTTACACATATAAGTTGCTCTGGATTATAAGGAGCACTGTTGTTTTTTGAGAACATTGAAGGCTTTGAAGTGCACCTTATAGTCCGGAAAATATGGTATTTTGCAAACAGACACAAACTCACAGACTTGGTCAAAAACATTATTGCCTTCAGAGGTAGGCAATAAATAAAACCAACAAGGTAGAGTAGTAGAACACAAGTATTTCTAGAAAACAAGAAAAAAAATGTAAGCTGGCAACGCTTCTTGCAGAATCTGAAACTTCTGATCAGTTTAGTCAACACATAATAGTTCCTGTTTCTGTTAAGCTTTATTTAGTGCAGCAGGTATGTTTATCAGCATACATAGAACACATTTTTAAAGTAAATGCATTAAAACAAACAGACTGAAGCACCACATGGCTTCAAATGGAATCAACAGCCCTTTGAGTTGACAATATTTGCTAAGGAACACAGATTTTGTAACTGATTTGACCAAGCACCCAAATATCACCTGTGCAAATCTAAGATAGGTTTTTTCTCTTGAACACATTTATTTACATTTAACCTTTCAGCTATTAAACTAATCAAAGTGAAATTTTAAAACAAAAAGCCTAATGAGACAAAGGCAGGTTACTTTGGTTCATTTCTCTCAGTTAGGTCTTGCATTTAAGAGAAATGAGACTTTTCCCAGAGCTGCATCTGTCTCAGGTGATGCCTGAAACATCTTTTCTAATCCGCCAAAGCAAATGGAACAGAAGCTCACAGATTTATTGGATTCTGAGGCAAGAATACACTTACTAAAAGCAAACAAATTACAAATATGTTGGGATGTTCTCTAAAATGTAAATAACAAAATGTAATGATGTGCAAATCTCAAACCCATATTTTATTTACAGTGAACATAGTAAACACATTAAATGTTTATTCTGAATATTTTAAAGAAAAAATAAGGTAATTTAGAATTTTTTTTAGCAGCAACTTATCTAAAAAAAGATGGGATGGGGCCAAATTTACCACTATTAAACATCCTCTCTTTTACCAACAGTCTGTAAGCATCTAGGAACTGAGAACACCAGTGGCTGGAGTTTTTGGAGGGGAATGTTGTCCCATTTTTGTCTGATGTAGAATTTGAGCTGTTTAAAAGTCCTGGGTCATCAATTTTTTTGTTTCATGATGAAGCAAATGTTTTCAACTGGTGCGAGAGCTCGACTGACAGCAAGGCAGTGCAACACCCACAACCGTCTGATGCGAAATCATGCTGTTGTAATGGACACAGAATGCCTTTTAGCATTGTCTTGCTGAAATATGCAAGACTTTGTCTGGATGGGAGTATATCTTGTTCCAAAACCTGTAAATAGCTTTCTACATTGATGTTGTAAGCTGCCCATGCCACAGACACTAATGCACTCCATACCATCAAAAAGTCAGGCTTTTCCACTGCATGCTGATTATAGGCTGGATGGTCCCTCTTCTCTTTACTACACATAACATTGTATCCTAGGTTTCCAAAACAAATTTCAAGTTTTGATTCTTCTGTTTTCCACTTTGTCTCAGTCTATTTGAAATCAGCTCATCGGCCCAGAGAAGACGATGGAAGGTGTTCACATGGCTTCTTTTTTGCACAATAGATCTTTAACCTGCATTTGTGGATGGCAACTGTGTTTACAGAGAATGATTTGAAGATGTTTTCCAATTTTCTATTGAGGAACATTATTCTGAAATTGTTCCACTATTTTTAGACACAGTTTTTCCACAGACTGTTGAACCTCTGCCTTCTGCCTCTGTTAATTAGTTCCACGGTGTTCACGGTCCTCAGGTTGTTTATTACTTTTACAACTCTCTGTTTCCTCTTCACAACTTTTTTGAGATGTGTTGCTGCTATCAAATTTAAAATGATTTTTTTTCTAAAAATGGTATAATTTCTTAGTTTAAACATTTATTATGTTTACTGTGTTTCATTGTGAATAACATATGGGTTTAAAAATTAAACAAAAATAGAATGCAATGATTTGCAAATCTCATAAACAATGTCCCATTTTTTGGAACAAGGGTTGTATCAAAAAAATTAATAAAATCATTTAGGATGTAAAATTCAAAAAAAGAAAGAAAAATGAGGTTGTACATTTGTCATACGAACTGTATGGCTTTAAAGAAACAAACTGACTTGGGCTAGAGAAAACCAATTTGCAACTTCAAGTACGCTAAAAAAACAGTAATTAAAAATAATGTGTTAGGGATCCATGTTGGCACCTAAAAAAAGCGGCTTTATCTTTTTGTCTGAGCTACTTAGGTCTCTGTTTTAGTCAACACTTTGTAATTTTGTTATGTTAAATGTTGATTAGGAAATTTTGTTATTCAACTGTCCAGGATATTTCTCAAATCTCTTCTCTGCCTCCTCACTGAATGCATCGCCTGCAGAAGATTAAGAACAAAACATAAAGTAGTATGATTTTCAAACTTTAGGGACTGTGTTTCTGACTGCTTACCAATGTGGCAGTTATGGAACCAGATCCGATGCCCATCATATTTGCAGTTGCATTTCATAGCATTGTTGGTAAAATCACTCTCAGCCACTTCATGGTTTGGATTGATCACAACCTGAGGAGAAGTGAAACATAAGGCAACATACTGAACAGTGTAATAACATTTAAACACTAAAAGGCTAGCATTCCTTCAACTTTAATTGATTAACCTTTGGAGTCATCCCAAATCAAGATGACAATCACAGCAAACTGATTAAAACTGGCTATAACTAAGCCAGTTTTAAAAATGTTGATTTAAAATTGGGTGCGGTAGTAGCTGAGAGTCATCCTTAACACGTACACCAATTAAACAAACATAATGGAGTGTTATTATGGAGATAAAACAGTCTGAAAATGATTATAATAAGGTGCACTAATAAATTTACACTACTTAAACTGCACAAATAGTACTACACAACACACACAAATCAGCAAATGTGCGTGCACGAATCACCAGCTGTGGACAGTCGGTCAACACTCAGCTTGCCCGTGCTTACGACTTTTGAGACTTTAATAATATTCCAAACACTGACATGAAAAACAGCTGAATATAAACTTTAATTCTGTACTAACATTGAGTAAACTAACATTGTAGGGATTCACTTAAGGTCCCCACCTACAGTTCGAATCCCAAATTATATATGATTTACACAAGTGCAAAACCGGTTTCAACAGACTTCAGACAAACAAACATGTCTTTCTCAAGGGCAGAGTATGACCTGTAGTGGCTTAGCTGTTACAGGTGGATGAAGTGGGCATGTGTTTGGGACCTGTGGACTGCACCCTTTAAAGCTTAAGGTCCTGATAGGGTTAGGGTATAACTGCGCCAATCAGCAGGTGTAGACTGTCTGAAGATGCTGGGACATCATTTTACAAATGCACACAAAACAGACAGCATGTCAAGCTCCCATCTAGCTTTAATATGGACATATGCAACTTTGTAGCTTAATAATGTTGCTTAATAATTGTTTTCTGTAGCATTATTCACGAGTATATTACGTAATAGTTTCAAAAATTTCTTAAAAAAGTATCAAGAATTACAAAATGTGCACCATTATAAATTATACATGATTTCTCTATTATCTGTATTTACACAATTAAACTTGTGAAAATTAATATTAGTTTAAATTAGGATTATGTGTAGTTGTCGAACTAGCTTGATGCTATCACTCGACTGTAATAAAAAATACAACCTTGGTGTGAGATTTTGGATAAATAACTTTAATATCAAAAAAAGGTTTTCCTGAAACTGTTAAGAGTAACTTTTTTATGAGAAGGACTCGGCAGAAATGACCTCGAACTTAAGGCAGTTACAGTGAAAGGCGAGCTAACAACTGCACCTAACTATCGGACAATGAAAACTTTTGTTATGTATTATCTAAAATAATAAATGGTATTATTATGTTACTTCCCACCAACATCAACTGTTACCTTTCTTCTTTCTAGATGCACATTAAGATCATACCGTGTTGTGGACGCCCCGCCATCGTATTTTCTCTGTCCCATGATGGAGGTTAAAGTGACGCCACAAGATGGTGCTGCTGCTCTTGTCTGTTTTCAGGGAATTTTTATTTTTCCTACCCATTTAAACTGGTTTAATTCAGCAGTACAGTTTAGGAAGTTAACATTTTTAGAATCCAGTAACATTAATGTAAGTGCATGTGTTTAATATAGTGGCTTTGGGCTACAGGGTCAAGTCAAAAATACGGTGTTTCCAATGGCCCCGTAAGGCTGGTAATGCTCAGATATCCCAGCTTTTTCCCAGGCTTAAATGCAGCATCACATTTGTAATGCTCAGATATCCCAGCTTTTTCCCAGCCTTAAATGCATCATCTCATTTGTGAATCTTGTGCTGTAAGAAAGTCTCAAAAGTCGTAAGTACAGGCGAGCTGATGTGTTGACCGATCTGTCCACAGCTGGTGATTCGTGCACGCACATTTGCTGATTTGTATATATAGTGTAATTGGACTTGTGCAGTTTGAATAGTGTAAATTTGAAAAACTGTTTATACATTTGTAAATGTTGAGGTACACATTTATGCATTGTGTCAAACACATTTGTGAATTATGTTGTACACTTACAAATTTTGATGTACACTTGTGCATCTTATTGTATGCATACAAATCTTGTTTGTGAATATTTTTTAGTCTAATTTATCTCCATAGTTTATGTGGACATGCTGCGTATATGAAAGTCAGTAGCTGAGGATTCTTGGGTAAAAAAATTTAATGCTGTATTTAGATTCCATTTTCCCCTCTCTGACTAGCAGTACTTGCTGTTTGCTTCACACTTCAAGCCACATGTTTCACCTGCAAAATGAAGTTTCCAGGTTTGATGTCTGTGATGTCGATCCACTGGCAGTCAATGTCATGTCGATACAGATCCCAACAGCCAACAGTGATGCCCTGATCACCAAAGTTGGCACACTCGTATCGTTTAGAAACACCTAAATGGGACAGAAAGAGAGATGTTACTTATGAAATGCTTAGAAATGATAAACTGCTGTAAAATACAGATTAATAATGTAAATTGTAATGACAACATGTTTTTTTAAACCCAAAGGGTAATTCATGTATTTCTGAACAACTGGTCAACATATATGAAAAGTCTTTTACTGAAAATAATTAAAATTGCTAAAGTGTAAACTTTTATCTATGTCAGCAATTATATTGCAAGTTACCTGTCAATGGCATAGACTGTCACATGTCAAAAACTCTGAACAAAGCATCAGACTTACCCTCTTGACAGTCTGTGTCCTCAAGGCAGAAACTGGCTTTGTGACCCTCTGCCACCTTGGTACCATTTCCATTCAGGAGATCATAGTGAGTGAAGATATCCATGCTGTGATAGTGGCTTTGGATTAGGTACAAAGACAGAAAATACAACTGTTAAAAAAACAACATTTTGTTCCAGAGGTTTAGACTATAATCAACCAACTTATGTTGAGAAATGTCAAAGCTTGAAAATGTTATGTGCAATTTCACACTCAGAGTATGTGTTGTGAATGACTTTCAGCTATTACTACATTCAATTTTAGTTTATTAACTGTAAAACTGACAAAGTAATAGCTTTTTTGGATATTGTTGATTAGCTGTGGAGGGCATATTGAATTGAATGGACCATCCATCCATCCATCCATCCATCCATCCATCCATCCATCCATCCATCCATCCATCCATCCATCCATCCCGCTCTCTTATCCGGGGTCGGGTCGCGGGGGCAGCAGCCTAAGCAAGGAGACCCAGTCTTCCCTCTCCCCAGCCACTTGGGCCAGCTCCTCCGGGGGAATCCCAAGGCGTTCCCAGGCCAGCCGAGAAACATAGTCCCTCCAGCGTGTCCTGGGTCTTCCTCTGGGCCTCCTCCCGGTGGGACGTGCCCGGAACACCTC
>NC_051439.1:1429259-1430956 GCF_001649575.2 Kryptolebias marmoratus | reverse complement strand
TCTTCCTGAATCCGAGGTTCGACAATCCGACGGACCCTCCTCTCCAGAACCCCCGAATAGACCTTACCAGGGAGGCTTAAGAGCGTGATCCCTCTGTAGTTGGAACACACCCTCCGGTCCCCCTTTTTGAATAAGGGGACCACCACCCCGGTCTGCCAATCCAGAGGAACTGCCCCCGATGTCCACACGATATTGCAGAGTCGCGTTAACCAACAGAATGGAATGGAAGATGCGCTGGTGGGATTGAGGAGGTCTTCAAAGTATTCCACCCACCGACCCACGATATCCCGAGTCAAGGTCAGCAGCACACCACCCCCACTATAAACAGTGTTGGTGCTGCACTGCTTTCCCCTCCTGTGGACCAGAATAGCCTTGAAGCCGTATGGAAGTCTTTCTCCATGGCCTCTCCGAACTCCTCCCATGCCCGAGTTTTTGCCTCAGCGACCACTCGAGCTGCATGCCGCTTGGACTGCCGGTACCCGTCAGCTGCTTCCGGAGTTCCACAGGCCAAGAAGGCCCGATAGGTCTCCTTCTACAGCCTGACGGCATCCCTCACCGCCAGTTTCCACCAGCGGGTTTGAGGGTTGCCGCCGCGACAGACACCAGCTACCTTGTGACCACAGCTCCGATAAGCCACCTCAACAATGGAGGCACGGAACATGGCCCACTTGGACTCAATGTCCCTCGCCTCCCCCGGAACATGTTCGAAGTTCTGCCGGAGGTGGGAGTTAAAGCTCCGCCTAACAGGAGACTCTGCCAGACGTTCCCAACAGACCCTCACAATACGTTTGGGCCTGCCAGGTCTGACCGGCATCCTCCCCCACCAACGGAGGCAACTCACATGCAGGGTTTCCCCCAGAAAAGAGGCTAAGCCTGGTGGTAGGTGGCTGATCGCTGGCCGACTGCCGGCCAATTGTGATTTAATTAAAAAAAAAAAGATTGAAGTTGACAGGAAAGTTGAAAATATGGCTATTTATTATGTGATATTGTAAGATATTTGTGTCAAATATTTACACAACTACAGTTGTCTCTCATAGAGGGATCACATAAATGCTGATACAGCCAAACCAGCTCCGCTAGAGCACCAAAATCATCTATTTTGAGAAGAGCGCGGTGTGCCCAGCTCACGCAAGTTTACCAAAATTGGGAGGGGCACAACCACTCGACACAACACCACGCGGGGCCTTTGCGCAGGGGTGGGGACAGCGCAATTGCGTCACTGTTGGCGCTCGCACCCTCGAGTGGTGATCAGTGCGGTGGAAAAAACAAGGTATTTTACAATAAACAAGTGGAGCTTAGCTTGGGGGCGGGGTAGGGATAGCCTGGCGGCCCGCCAGGCTTCTAATACGCTGCAGGAAACCCTTCCCATGGGCTCACCACCTATAGGAGGGGCCAAAGGGGTCGGGTGCAATGTAGGATGGGTGTGGCTGAAGGCGGGGACCTTGGCGGTCTGATCCTCAGCTACAGAAGCTGGCTCTTGGGACGTGGAATGTCACCTCTCTGGTGGGGAAGGAGCCTGAGCTGGTGAGTGAGGTTGAGAGGTTCTGGCTAGAAATAGTCGGGCTCACCTCAACGCACGGCTCTGGCTCTGGAACCAGTCTCCTTGAGAGGGGTTGGACACTCTTTCACTCTGGAGTTGCCCACGGTAAGAGGCGCCGAGCAGGAGTGGGCATACTTGTTGCCCCCCATCTTGGTGC
>NC_051439.1:1426691-1428630 GCF_001649575.2 Kryptolebias marmoratus | reverse complement strand
GGGACACCCTAGGTCGCAGTTCAATGATCGACTTTGTTGTCGTTTCATCTGATCTGCGGCCGCATGTTTTGGACACTCGGGTGAAGAGAGGGGCGGAGCTGTCAACTGACCACTACCTGGTGGTGAGTTGGCTCCGAATTGAATGGACATCAAAACTTAATCCCTTGTAGATGTACATGCTATGTTTATTTTCTGCAAGTTTCAATAAAATTTGGCCAGTGACCCATGTGATATTTTGGTAACAAACAGACAAACACACACAAAAAGACATGCACAAAAACATTGTCATTCTTGATAACTAATTTTGAAATATGTTGATATTTCCAAATAAAATAAAGTTGGAGAAAAAAACAAAATATCTCACAAACTGAAGAAAAAGTAAGATTACTGTTTTGTAACTGTTGTTTTTGTCCCCTGTGCTGGCAGTGAGACCTCTGTGTTTTCGTAATAATAAAAAAAAAACTGTCTCCAGCCTCCTAAACACCATGGTAATATAATATCCTTCTGTCATGTGAACTTCTGACCAAGAGTTAATGTTGAATTGTTTCATTAGACTGGACAAATAAGACACACCATACTATATCTAATTCAAAGCATTTGATATTTTTTATTAATATTTTTTAGGAAAATTTATGAGCACAGCACAGCCCCCACAACTTCAGACGAGCTGACATCCCCGAGTGCCATAGTTCACCCAATGAGAGCCCACCACTCCCAGACGTGGCCCTAGCACCCACACAATCTGTTGAGAATTTGTTTGGATTTATTCATGACTTATTATTTGGGATATTATAATTTAATATATTTTACTATTTTGAGTTGCAACTGTTGTTTCACAGAGATTTAGTTAATATCTGGTTTAAAAACAGACTATTTGTGGACTTTTAATAGAATGGACTACATATCCCAGGATTTTCCCCCAGAAAAGAGGCTAAGCCCAGTGGTAGCCGACCGTGATTTAAAGAAAAAAAAAGATTAAAGTTGACAGGAAAGTTAAAAATATGNTGCATGTTGGATCACTACATGGAACAACAAAACAAAGCTTATTTAATGCTGAATTTAATAGCATCATTTTACTGGTAAACAAGGATAAATTAGCATGCCTCATATTAATATTTACACTAAGTACCAAACATGCTTACTGTAGAGGCAAAGCCAAGGCTTTAAGCCCCGAGGTGGTACACCGGGGTAAAGCTGACGCGCTACATTACTTATCCGCTGAATTAAAATCAGAGCCGTCCTTGATCTTAGTGGAGGTAATCCATTTATTTTCCATGCTTCCAGGCCATAATCATTGTATTTCCTTTTCCAACGAATCAATCCTCCAACATGTTGACAGAATCCCAGCATTCATAATCATTGGTTTTTTTCGCTTTCAATGTGGAGTTAGCTGTCAAAAAACTGTTCCCCCTTCCGGGTGGAACACACCTGCTATCTCAACAACGGTTTCAACCTAAACAGACCGCTGACTGATCACATGACTCAACACCATTCAGAAATACAATTATTCATAATCTGCTCCTACACTTACCGTATTTGGTCTTGTAAAGCCACCCGCTAAATTTTAGCTCAACTAACCATTTTTGGTTAAACTCGATAATGTTTATTGCTAACTCCAGAGGTAGCTGAAGGTGTCTCGGCCTCAGGGCTCATTAGAGTCAGCATCCGGACCTGAGCGCGCAGTGGAGGCGTTTATATTTGGCGCTTAAGAATGGTGTGATTTTTGTGCCACCAGGTTGAGCGCGTGAGCAGTTTGTCAGAGTTGAGCAATCTGTGCGCTCAAATCAGTGTCACTGCGTGCTCAAGCTGGTGGCACAAAAATCCCGCTGTCAGACACCCCCAGCTGCCCCCATTACCCAGGCCCCCGCCGAACCAGCACAGGCGCCAGGACGTGAGCAAAGGGGGAGGAATCGTGCGCCCCAAACCCAGCCCGCCCCAG
>NC_051439.1:1410445-1411048 GCF_001649575.2 Kryptolebias marmoratus | reverse complement strand
ATGTTTCTCGGCTGGCCTGGGAACGCCTTGGGATTCCCCCGGAGGAGCTGGCCCAAGTGGCTGGGGAGAGGGAAGTCTGGGTCTCCCTGCTTAGGCTGCTGCCCCCGCGACCCGACCCCGGATAAGTGGAAGAGAATGGATGGATGGATGGATCAACGGGACCTTATGGCGGAACCGGAAATGAAGACCTGAACTCCCGGCACAACTTTTTCAGTTAGCACTTCAGAATCTACCTGATTAAAAATGGATCCGTTTGTCTTATTTAGAGGGAATCGACACGTTTCATTGAGAGCTGATGATCTTACCGTCAACAAGATTTCTTTAATATTCCAAAGAAGTCATTAAATCAGGACATTACCGCCACCTACTGTTAACTGAAAAAGTTATGTGCCGGGAGTTCAGGTCTTCATTTCCGGTTCAACCATAAGGTCCCATTGAATTATTAACAAAATAAAAGCTTGTCTTTTGTTTAACCATTGCAGTTAAAAAAAACCCAAAACGTACCCCTTTTTTATTTTTGCAATTGCCATTTTTCTAATTTCGTTTTATTTTTTTATTTTTTTATTTTTTTTTTGTTCTTTTTTTTTTTTTTTTAATTAATTT
>NC_051439.1:1409345-1410345 GCF_001649575.2 Kryptolebias marmoratus | reverse complement strand
TTGGACTTGTGCAGTTTGAATAGTGTAAATTTGAAAAACTGTTTATACATTTGTAAATGTTGAGGTACACATTTATGCATTGTGTCAAACACATTTGTGAATTATGTTGTACACTTACAAATTTTGATGTACACTTGTGCATCTTATTGTACGCATACAAATCTTGTTGTACGCTTTTGTGAATATTTTTGAGACTAATTTAGCTCCATAGAATCATTTTTGGAACAGTTGTTCCAAATTATCCGGTTGCTCAAACTTTCCATTTCTAACATCACTATTTGTTACTTCATAGCAAAGTTGCGGAATTCTTGCGAGATTTGTGCAAACAAAGCTTCTGCATTTTGATGGTATATAGAAACCATATGGGCAGTATGGAACCTACCATGGGCTTTGTGTGATTGGATCTGAATTTCATCATTATTTTCAGTATAAATATAACACATTTTATTCAATAATCATATTATGCTTTAATTAGCTGCAGCCCCAAAAAAATCCTAACAAGCTCCACCTTATTTGAATATTAACACTAATATTTCATTATATGAAACTGATTTTAGATAAAAACTATTTTACTGTATTAAGTAAAATAGCAGTTACAGAGGACTATTTTTCTTTATCGTGAACTTATCAAGTACATTGTTATTTTGATAACATTTTTATTAGGTAGGTAGGTAGGTACATTTATTTATATAGCACTTTTCAGCACGAGGCGACTCAAAGTGCTTTACAACACAAGAACAAAATTACAGACAAAGTTACAGAAACAAAATTACACACAGGTACAAGATACAATGATAACTAATTGTCTAAATAAGCTAAGCTAAACTAAACAGATCTAAGCATGACTAAATGTACAGAACTAAACTAAGCTAAATCTAAAACTAACGGTACCAAACTATCTAAAAGTACCCCAGGCCCGCTATACAGCCGAAGTAAAACCAGACATATCGAAGCATGAGCTAAGACAGTCAAAAATAGTAGCTAAACTAAACAGATCTAA
>NC_051439.1:1403195-1406607 GCF_001649575.2 Kryptolebias marmoratus | reverse complement strand
GGGGACCTTGGCGGTCTTATCCTCGGCTACAGAAAACAGTTTTTCTGTTTGTGTTGAAATTTAAGTTCATCTGTTATTTTTGTTCTACTTTTTGGTTTCCATTGATCATAAAACCCAAAAACCGCTCATAAGAAATAAAACCAGATTTGACATTGCTCGAATTTTCCCTAAATGCAGAGCCATACGAGTTTCTGAAAAGATCCGAATTTGGTTTAATGTGAGCTCCGGGTCTTGTGCAACACCTTAGACATTTTCCAAGGCCGATAAAAGCACCTTAAACCTCCTGTTATACAGGGATATAAATCAAAACCTTCTCGACCCGAGGATGGCGCCTACAAGTTTGTGAACTGCAGAAGTCTAAAGTTCAGCTTTTGGCTGTCACCATCTTTTTTTTGTAGCCACAACAGACCATATTTGGATAAAACTTGTAATAACTCATGAAGAAGAAAGTCTTGACTTTGTATTCTGTTTGTAAATTTGATGCTTTTTGAATAGACGTCTTTTTGTACATCGGTTTTGTCGTACAGAAGTCTTTTTGTCGTGAAAGATTAGAGAAGCATCTGAAAATTCAGATAAAAAAGAACTGAAGTAAAATTGAAATCAAAATGAACAAAATTTGTAATCAAAAGGTTGGTAATAACCGAGAAATATAAACCAAATTCATTAATTTTTTTGTTTTCTGTCCTATCCTATAATTCCCAATCCCATCCTTTCCTTTTCCTTCAGTGTTTTTGTTTTTACATTTTCCGTTCCTTTCTCAGCTCAGTAGAAAAGGTTTCGTGACAGTATCACAAATAGTTGTGAGTTTTGATGATTTTTAAAATGAAACCTCGAGTTTAGCAAAGGTTTTCTTGAATTCTCTGTTTAGCATGTGTTGTGACACGAAAGCCCTCGTTTTTTGTTTTGTTTTGTTTTACCTGGAAATATACTAGATACCTGTTATTTTTTCAGATATTTTATTTTATTCTCTGAATTCCTGTATGCCATTCTTTATCTTTTTAACATCCTGAAAGTTGAATGGGTTCCTTAGCAACTTAATGCAAATCTATTCATAGGTTTTTCTTATCTCAGTAAACTGAATGTGTGAGAATCAGATGTGAGCGTTCCTCAGACTGTCATAGTTTGGTATTTTCAGTTTGTTGTGTTTGATTATTGTCTTGTTTCAGTTTAGTTTTCCTGTTCATGCCCTGTCACGCTCCACCTCCCCAGTACTTTTCTTGTTAGGTCTGCCACACCCATCTCCACCTGCTTGTAATTATTCTCTCTCACCTGTGTCCATTTTCCTCATTATCCTCTGTCTTTAAGTACCGGTCTTTCTCATTCACTACTCACTGGATCATTCCGCTTTGTCTGCTCTTTGCCATGCCATGTCCTGCCTTTCACCTAGTTTTGGATTTTGTTATTGTTAGTTTTTGCTGCCTCGTCAGCCTTTTGTTTTGTTAGAGTTTTATTTTAATAAATTTGTTTTTGTGGATTCTCATGAGTCTGCGTTCTGGGTTCGCTGCCATAGTCCCACCGCCTGACACTTTGCCTGACATTGTCCCTATGTTTAGAGTTGCTACCCTCACTCCTACACTCTTGCCTTTCTTCTTATCCCTTTATATCCTGGCATGTTTCATTTTCTTGGTCTTTGACTAACAGTAGCACAATTTAGGTGGCACTCTGTTTGTCAACAGCATCTGTGGTGGTCGTTGTTATCCTGGACCTCGACCAATCCAGTATGGTCTTACTTGGCTGAGCTTCCATGTTAGTTTTGGCAAAAGTGTTTTACACAGGATGCCCTTCCTGACACAACCCTCACCATTTACCCAGACTTGGGATCGGCTCAAGAGATACACTGGCTTGTGCTTCCTAGTGGCTGGTATAGTAAGTGCATTCATAAAATATGAAGACAAGCTATGACGCTTGGTTATATCAAAGATTTAAATACAATCATTAGTAGTATTTCACTTTTCACATTGTAATTTTTTTGTTTTGTTGAAAAGTCGAACTATGGCTAACATTCCGATCAGAAAGTACCACAATTATGATGTTAAGAGTGTGCAGGAGATCTTCACCGAGGGAATGAATGAACACCTACCTTCATCCTTTATGCACGTCCTGAAGCAGCCACTGACCCGATGGTGCTCATGTGCACATTCTGCGCTCTCCTGACCAGCTCCAAGTCCTTCTGCCCATCCTGACCGTCATCCTCCTCCTGGCTGGAGCCTGGTAGATGACTGTATGTTTAAGAACATAGAAGCGTCCTTGAAAAATGACCTCAGCGTCAGTGAGACCTACCTGAGAAAGAAGGACTCATGTTTTTGGGTGGCTGAGCATGATAGACGAGGGGTTGGGACAGTAGATTGTCTTTCGACTGAAAAGCACCTGCTGTAGCAGAAAATAATTTCCAGGCACTGTTAGATGAAATCACTCAAACAGGTTTATTTATACAATGTGCACAAAATATAGAGAGCATTAAAGACAATTAAGAATTAACATCAGAGTCCCAGGTTAGAATGGGGAAGCTCCAAATCAAAGCTCTGCCCCCCCTCCCTACACCAAGTCAACACAGGAGCTATTATTAAAGATATTGAAATACTGGACCAGAAGGAGAAGTTAGTGAAAGGCAAGTCAGTCTGGTTCCCTTGAGGAGAAAATTCAACATCACTTCTATAAACAAGTTCATTCTGTGAGAAGTCATAATATAGTCAGGACTCAACAACTACAGGTGTTACCTTATAATAAATTCCGCCATTACACACCTGAAACGCATGTCAGTGTGTCACAGTCATCGTTGGATGGGCATTGCTAAAGCTTTGTGTCGGAAGATAGAAGATTTTACTTGTGACAGGGGTTACCCTCTCTCATCCTGTACACTTCTATGGTTGTAACAGATGCTTCAGAAACTGTATGAGCATATGGGTTACAAGAAGATAGGGGAGTTTCCTTTACCTGAATTTGTTGCCAAAATCATCAACTTCATTCTGATAAAGTTTATAAATATATATGGGGGACAATAAACAGATAAATCTTTTGAGAACAATTTTTGGGGGGTCTGTATAGTTATAGTAAAATGTAATGTAAAACATACCGATAGAATCTTATCAGAACTGAATAGAGTATACTGAATAATTGGTAATTATACTGATTTAAATGGCATGGCTAAAATATATTTAATAATCATATTAATAGTAATATTAATTATTAAAATAGTGTTCCTTATTATTCCTATGTCTCATATATGAAAGGTTTTTAGTGTGTTCATTCTGCAGGACTAATTGTAGCGGCCACTTGGAATAAACAGCCAGACGCAGGGAGTTCCAAACGGGTGCAGTTTAATCTGGACTTTAGACACCGTGAAAACTGTAGCATGAAATAAAAGAATACAGAATTGTTGTATATGCTTAACTCTTGTATAAAATTAGCATAT
>NC_051439.1:1401878-1403095 GCF_001649575.2 Kryptolebias marmoratus | reverse complement strand
AAGAACTACTGAAGGAAACGACACAAAAACCTCTGAAGAAGACACTGAGCGCAACTTCCTTCTTCTGGGAAAGTTAACAAAAATGGAGTGGGGTGAAATTTTAGGGGTTTTAGGATTTCTGTTTTGTCTGTGGTTCATGTGCCAAACAGACATTTTACTTCCTTTTCACTCCACGTCTGACCACGAGCCATTTCAACCGCTGGTGGTAGAAATGTGTTTGTTTTGGTTGAATTTACCCAGAAGGCCCTGCCATTTAGTCCACTTCCTGCTTTTGCAGCGGTCCCTGGTCCGCTTGCATTCACATATGCATTTGAACCACACCAGAGTTCCTTTCAATTGAACCGAGGCCTAGATTTTTAGGCAGACCAGAGTTCGCTTTTTGGGTCCGCATCAGAGTTCGATCGCACATTCACACCTCCCCAAATGAACTGGACTTTGAATAAAGCAGATTAAACAGGGCTGGTGTGAATGCACGCTAAGGTGCATTAAAATTGGGGTTCTGGGAGGGGTGAGTGAGGCCCCACTGCTTGCAGACAGCAGGACCCTCCCCAACCCCAGAGTCCGAAGTGTCTCCAGTGCAATAAAATAGAGGTGCAGGGTGGGTCCAAATGTGGCACAGGGATGGGGGTTGGAGGGGGACCCAAGCCAGCCAAGCATGGTGAGCCTACAGCCAGCAGCCCTGGATCAGAGACCCACCGGCACAATCACACAGGGCCCCCAGGCATCCCCAACCTCCAAACACCCTCTGTCAACCTGAGAATAACCCGGGCCCTTTGTTTGTGGTGCGTTTAACCTTTTGGAGTTTGTTCCACAATTAACTGATTGTTTTGAATCCGTGTATGGTTTGTTCTGTTTTTTTCGTTTCAAAATAAAATTGCAAAAACAAAACAGGCATGTGTTTTTTTGTTTTTTCGTTTTTAAAACAAAATTAGAAAAACGGTAATTGCAAAAATAAGAAAGGGCTACGTTTTGGGTTTTTTAAACTGCAATGGTTAAATCAAAGACAAGCTTTTATTTTGCTGTTAATTCAACGGGACCTCCTCTCCCTGGGCTGCCACCTTATCATGGTGGAGGGGTTTGAGTGTCCCAATGATCCTAGGAGCTATGCTGTCAGGGACTTCATGCCCCTAGTAGGGTCACCCAAGGCAGACAGGTCCTAGGTGAGGGGCCAGACGAAGTGCAGCCCAAAGACCCCTTATGATGAACATAAATATTGG
>NC_051439.1:1391181-1398664 GCF_001649575.2 Kryptolebias marmoratus | reverse complement strand
ATGTTTCTCGGCTGGCCTGGGAACGCCTTGGGATTCCCCCGGAGGAGCTGGCCCAAGTGGCTGGGGAGAGGGAAGTCTGGGTCTCCCTGCTTAGGCTGCTGCCCCCGCGACCCGACCCCGGATAAGTGGAAGAGAATGGATGGATGGATGGATCAACGGGACCTTATGGCGGAACCGGAAATGAAGACCTGAACTCCCGGCACAACTTTTTCAGTTAGCACTTCAGAATCTACCTGATTAAAAATGGATCCGTTTGTCTTATTTAGAGGGAATCGACACGTTTCATTGAGAGCTGATGATCTTACCGTCAACAAGATTTCTTTAATATTCCAAAGAAGTCATTAAATCAGGACATTACCGCCACCTACTGTTAACTGAAAAAGTTATGTGCCGGGAGTTCAGGTCTTCATTTCCGGTTCAACCATAAGGTCCCATTGAATTATTAACAAAATAAAAGCTTGTCTTTTGTTTAACCATTGCAGTTAAAAAAAACCCAAAACGTACCCCTTTTTTATTTTTGCAATTGCCATTTTTCTAATTTCGTTTTATTTTTTTATTTTTTTATTTTTTTTTTGTTCTTTTTTTTTTTTTTTTAATTAATTTAATTTAATTAACTAATTTCGTTTTAAAAACGAAAAAACACATGCTTGTTTTGTTTTTGCAACTTTATTTTGAAATTAAAAAACCCAAGAACGAACCATACACGGACTGTTTTGCCGGGTTGCTGCACGTTTGCACCTGTCAGTCACCGTAGATTTGAGGTTGTAAACTACGCCTTCAAAGTGCCAGTTAATCACTACAGAACATTAAAAATTCCCCTGAGGTCACCATTTATTAAATGACTCATGCCTTCTTCATTGATTACGTTACCTGTGACAGGCGTGCCAGACCCAAGAATGCCGTCCTGCCTTTGGCTTGAAGTCAGCTCGCCCAATGTTGTGGATCTCTGATGAGAAGCGGAGTAGCCTGCGGTGCCCGTAGGGCCAGTTGGCCTTAGAAGCAGACTTCGATAGGCAGTTCTCCTCAGCAGCACAGTATAGCATATGTAGAGGACGATCCTCAATATAGGCTGTCTGCTGAACCAGAGATGCATTCAGGACCAGGTCAGAAGCCGCTGGCCACAGAGAGGAGGAGAAAAAAGAATAATATTGATTTGGTCCTCGCCACTTTGTGGTGCAGTTTTATAGGTTTGGTATTAGGGCTCAAAAAAGTAAGTACAGGGAGATTTTCATTTATACCATGTATATAAAAATACAAATAATCTGAATACTTATTTAAATGCAACATTTTTAATGTATTTGCAAAACCTTGTCTTTCCTATTGTAAACTGATAAGAAAGAACAGCTCTTTTTGTTTCTGCTGCTCTAACTCACTCTCTGAACAGATGACTCCTGCTGAAAACTTAGCAGCTGATTTTTGGCAGCTGACAGTTTTATGATGCTGGCACTGACTTAGAGCCATCTCGCTTCCTGTGCACTTCACACCGCTCATCACCATCTCTGTCACGTTACTGCTATCCCAGTACCAGGTTTCCTTAGATAAACAGAAAGAAAACATGCAAAGAAAAACAAACACAACAAGTCGATCAGAACTAATCACCCACACATGGAGCTTTAGAGAGATCAGTGTGGTTTCTATTCTGAAAAACAGATGTTCATGACTTGGCTTTCAACTAAGGACACAGTAAGATTGAGTTCACAGGAATAGTTTGGATTTTTTACAATGGAATCCTATGGAAAGGTTTTGACCAATCAATATTTGACCTGCTGTAAATAACTTTCTGAAGACCTCAGGTCAAAGAAATAAAGATTAGTTCTGACCAAACATATAAGTTAATGACTGGTCAACTTACCACAGAAAGATTTACCAGTTTTAAACAGCTCCACGGCAAAAAAAATAATCTGAACTATTACTTAAAGTTTTCTTTTTTAAGTAGTAAATATTTTTAAAAGATTTTACACTTATATAATTTATTTTCAATTAGTTTCAATTATTCCAACCATAAAGGTTTTAAGAATTCAATTTTCTTTGTTGCTAGGAGGCTGAAACCAGAGGTGTATACTACAATGCAAGATTGCCCACGTAGTCAGCTATAGACTCTTTCACAAAGCACTTCAAGCTAGGACTTGGATATCTTCTGGCTGCCTCAGAGGGAATTGAAAAAATTTTGTCTTTTTTTTTTTGAGGCCACGAGGGAGGGGGTCGAAGTCAACACACACCAGTTTGCCAAAACAAGGTAGTAACAGAGTCGAAACGGTGCCATATGAAAAGATAAGCTGGTTTGTGAATGAATAATGTGATAAAGTGATGACCTCTGGTCTGTGCGTCCACCCAGCCACAGGATTAAACTAGATTACAGAGGGAAGATCGATGATGACGCACAGTAACTTAGAATTCAGTTGAAAAAAAAGTTAACAACAAAGAGACTAGCTAAACTGAGTTAATTTGTCATAATTTGAAAACCTGTATGATTTTGCTACATTTAGCTTTTAGGAGCTGGTTTCTTAACTTTTGGTTTTAGCTACAGTTTTACTAATTTCAGCTTTTGTTTTGCTTGTTTTAACTTCAACAATTCAGTGAGCAATTTATTATTAAACAAAATTCAGCAGTCATGCAGCACTTAATGAAAATGCAATTTCACTTGTAAAATGCATGCTTCAACATTTGACTTTTCCGTTAGCATTTAACATAGTTGTTGAAAAAATAAATCATCTTTTTTCATTACCCTTTGTATACCATATGTTTTTAAAGTCATGTCATATTTTGTCAACATTCCTAATCTGTGAAACATGTCCTCATTTATGCTTTTTGTCTCACTTACAGTGATAGCATGCATGGAGTAGCCGAGCCCTAGCTGCCTGCAAACCACCATGGCCTCCTTTGTGGTCCAGCCTGCGCTGCACACTGTGCCCCACTTGGATCCAACCTTAACCTCAACCCGGCCCTCATAACTGCTTCGGCCGCCCACTATCCGGATCTGCAGAAATGTCCTGCTAAGAGTCAGTCAGGGCACACACTTCCTGTCCTGTCTCTGAACTGTCTAAAGCGAGCCTCCTCAGTGTTTCTTTGCAGTTCTTAGGCAGAGGGAAAGTTGGTTAGTCTTTTATAGGCAACAATATCAACATGGTTTCCAGATGAGGTCATGGTAGTGTTTGATTAGAAACTGCTGTGCCTTTTTTAGTCTGTTCACATGAAACAGACCATATGGAAGTCTTTCTTGTAGAGAAAGAAATATCTACTTCATATGGAAATTATATTATGCTGTCATACAATAAGGGATGCATGTTCAAATATATAAAATACACCATAAATATAGAACTAAATCTACATTTAGTAAATGTCTTACAAGAATTTGTGATAATTACACCCTGTAAAGCATCAATATATTAAAAACGTGTTAGTATGACAGTAAGTGCTCTATATTTGAACATAAGCATCAAACTTGAAAACCATACAATCAGTGGCCATTTTATCCTAAAACATTCCCATTGGGTGTTTCAGAACACTTGATGTTACTGCTGCAGAGCAACATGCTGCCAAAGACACATAGTTTTTTAAAAGAAAGTTGATTTATGGAGTTTCCACTACAAGTCTTAAAAACAGCACTCTTGTTGTTGAGATTAATCAGTGAAAAGTACCAATATATTCAAAAGCCTATTTCAATTCCAACCAAAATTGCTCAAAACTAAAAAGAATTATGAAAAGATCTTCTGGCCATTTTGAAGTAGGGTTCTGTGGAGAGTTTATGAACAACTAATATCTTACCTTGTTGCAGATAGTGTTTTAAACTTCAGTTTGAAGAAATAAGAGTTTTAGTCTAACAGGATTGTTGAGGTAGTACGAGCTAAAACTACAAAGTGAATTGCTGCCATCTTAAACAGTCGCAATCTCAAACATTTCATAGTGGTTTATACAAACAATATTTCAGAGACCTGTACATTTTTATCAGTTTCTCAACTCACAGTGATTTCCACAGGATTACAGGATTTTTGCTAACACTTTTGTTTCAGACTGGGACTGAATCCAGCAGGAATTTCATAATCTTTCTGCCAAAATAATCCTGAAATTTTAAACTGATAATAAAAACATTTTAAAAATAGCAATTAGATGAAGTGGTTTAAAGCAGTGAAACGCTTTGATAAGACATTAGCTTGTCAATACAGTCTGAGTAAACGAACTTCTGTTTTACATCACCATCAATTTGACATGAAACATTTATTCTTCCCAGAATTCACCCTAGGCTGAAAGTGTTGCATCTTGTCACTGCTGCCAATGTTTGTGTATTTAAATAAGCACTGAACTCTGTGGAAACAAAAGGCATAGCATTCCTTCAAAGAATGCACATCACCTGCTGCCCTTCAGACAGTTTTACACTAAGAACATCTTCGGTTGAGAAATGACAGAGTTGCAACCATTTTGGTCAAACCTTAAAAATGGTATCCTCAATCAATCAACATTTTGGAGACTGGAGCAGTTTCAAGATGACAGCCATTCACTTTGGTCTTAGTTGTATTCAGACTAGCCATTAGCTCATCAATCCTGTCAGACCTAAACTCGATTTAAACTGATGTCCTTCAAAAAGCCATCTACAACAGGTAAGATAACAACCACAGAATCCTACTTCAAAATGGTTATTTCTTGTTAAAGGCTTTACAGAAAATAAAGATGATTGTCACTGGGTGTATCTGACAGCATATTACATTTGCATATGTACCAAAAGGCAACTGTTTGCTGTGCTTTAGAGAGTTAATAAACCTACTTGCAGGCCCTGGTTAGCGTAGCCCAGGCCCAGCTGCCTGCAGGCCACCATGGCTTCTTTGGTGGTCCAGTTCTCACCACAGATCAAACCCCAGCTCTGTGTGCCGTTAGAGTCTGAGCTCAGCACCTCAACACGGCCCTCATAGCGGGTTCGTCCTCCCGTGATCCTGATCTGTGTGAGAATGAGGACTTAGGCACTACAAAGCAGACTAGACACACAGGAGCAAGATTTTATCAACTCTCTCAAACAGACAACAGACGTTTTGCTATTGTCAACTAAATGTTATAGATTTTGAGGAGTTTTTAGACTCGTGTGTATCTACAGCAAGACAAAAGAAAAATAGTGCAACCACAAATATTTTAAGTTAAGGAAAATAATTGTTGTCAGAAAAAAAAACTTTAAAACAACCAGTTTCTGAGAAAATTACCAAGATAAATATATATTTTAACCACACAAAAATTAAAAACTTTAAACTTTCCAAAAACTAACTTTTGGGACAGCACTTAGGAATTTTTGTAGCCAAAGATGTGAAGTTTTGGTTGATTATTGCTCATGTTGTTAGCTTTGCATTTCACATCTCTGTACACACAGACAAGAGTATTGGAGCAAAAGACAGATGAAAACAAGTTAATAAAGCAAACATAAAAAAACAGAATTCAAATGATTGCACACTCTAGTTTTGCATAAAATAATATCATACATTAAACCTGTTTTCCACTTGCTCCAGAAGAACTTGAGTATAAAAGCAACACGAATACAGCGCCTTGAAAAGGTCTTTGTAGCCCTTGAACTTGTCCACATTCTGTCACATTATAACCACAAACTGTCCTGCATTTAGCTCCTCCATCTTCTCTGTCTCTGTTGAAGAACAGCATCCTCACAACATGATACTACCACCACCTTGCTTTACAGTGAGGATATTAAGTTCAGGGTGACCTGCAGTGTTAGGTTTCCACTACACATAGCATTTTGAAGAGTACCTCCTTTCACATATTTTCTGTGTCCCTTACATGGCTTGTAGGGGTCACAGCAAAATGTTTCTTTCAACAATGGCTTTCTTTTTGCCACTCTTCCATAAAGGCCAGGATTGTGAAATGAACGACTAACAGTTGTCCTTTGGACAGATTCTCACACCTAAGCAGCTCCTCCAGAATTACCATGGGCTTCTTGGCTGCTTCTCAGATTAATGGTCTTCTTGTCTGGCCTGTTAGTTTAGGTGAACAGCTGTATCTTAGTAGGGTTGCAGTTGTGCCGTGATGGATTGACAGAGCTCCATTAGATGTTTAGGGCTTTGAGATATTGTTTGCATGATACAGCGTTAACCTGCATGTATTGATGGCACAACAGACTGTGTTTACAGGCAAGGATTTGTGGAAGTGTTCCTGAGCCTGAGTCAGGCCTGTTTTTATTACAGCGCTGCCTGAGGGCAGGCATCCCATATTGACTTTCAGCCTTGTGTTTTGTTAATAGAGACTTCTCCAGATTTTTGCTATTACGAACTGTAGATGATGGAATAATCAAAGTCCTCCTAATTTTCCATTGAGGAGCATTATTCTAAAATTGTTTCACTATTTTCAAAGATTTTCTCAGACTGGTGAACCTCTGCCCATCTTCACTTCAAAGAGATTCACTTCTAAAATGATCTTTTTATACGCAGTCCTCTTACTGACCTAATGAGATGCAAAATGATCCTCCAGCTGTTTCTTATTTGTCTCACTTCTTTTTACAACCTTTTGTTGCCTGTCTTATCTTTTTTTAAAATGTGTTGCTGTCATAAGATTCAAAATGGCCTTATTTTTCCAAACAATGGGACAATTTCTTAGTTTAAATATTTGATACGTTTACTATAGTCCATTATGAATATTGCATTGTTTTTTTTACATTTTACACAACATCCAAGTCTTTGGAACTGGGGTTCTCGTCCACTTTATTTATTATTTTATAGTTTGTGTTTATCTATCACATAAAACCCCAGTAAAATACTTTGAAGTTTGTGGATGTAACATGTCAAAATATGGAAAAGCATAAATAAATAAATAAATAATAGTATAAATACAGCACTGTATATCAAACTATTAGTTCACCAGGTTTGAAATGAAATGATTAGTAAGGAGATTACGTCTGACCGAGTTCTCAAAGCCCATGTAAGGCACGTTGCACCAAACAGCAGCATCCTCCACATGCTGACAGTCTTCTGATGTGATGTTTTTAAACGGACAGTTCCAGATAGACTTCTCCTGGCCGAGACACTTCACCTCGTTCATGTGAACTGGACCTATTCCTGGAAACACAGGGAGAAAATCTTTCAAGAATAAAGGAAAATCAGCCTTAACAGAGCAAAGATTCTCTGTTGGAAATTGGTTACAGCTAAGAAAAGAGAGATTTCACTGAATTAACTACAACCCTTTCACAAAGTATTCTGAAAGAACATATTCTTACTTTTTACCATAAATAAACATTTGACGCGTTTTAATGTTTACTAATTTTGTCATTATGTTATGAAGCTTTATGTGAATTTTAGAGGCATGCTGTATAGTTTATAGTAACTCAATAACCAAAACAACATACTTTCACTTTAAGTGCTTTCTTGCTTTAAATGGCCGCCCCACCATGTTATGTCACTAGTCCATAATATACAGGTGCTGGTCATAAAATTAGAATATCATGAAAAAGTAGATTGATTTCAGTAATTCCATTTAAAAAGTGAAACTTGTATATTATATT
>NC_051439.1:1381482-1391081 GCF_001649575.2 Kryptolebias marmoratus | reverse complement strand
ATATTCTAATTTTATGACCAGCACCTGTAGTACATCATGTGATTTCTGTGAATTGATGTCCTTCAGCAGTTCTTGTTTCCAACTTTCATGAAAGTTTCTTGGGCTAATTTCCCTGATGGTGGTTAGACATCAATCCAAGCAGACAACAGGTCAATGACAAGCCCAGCCTCCTCAGGTAATGTCATCTGAGGCATCATGAACGTGCAGAAACACCAAGACAGAACTGATCCTCAAAAAGACTGCTTGTTTCTGCGACAGCGGAATTTCTGGGACGTTTACTCAAGAATGCACACTTCCTCCTTGTTAAGGAAAATGAGAAGTACATACACAAATACACACACATTTAGCTATATTTTTTATATGTAGTCCCTGTATATGACATGACTTTTTTAAATTAAACAATGTGAGATACACACTTTCTACATATGTGTTTTAAATATACAGTACATCATTATTGCAATCAGTAATTCACATAAAGCAAACGGATCAGTAAATTTAATAAAAGTAAAACATAATGCTTTATGCTAAAATTATGTTTTTAATGGATACAAACTATAAAAACACACAGAACAAAAACTATATAACTAAAAAAAAAGTGTGCCAATGCAGCCACTGCCTGGATTTTCAACATAATTTTGTCATAATGTAATAATCTTCGTTAAGAAAAATGTTTACACTTTTATTTAAACTGTATAAAACATGTAAAGAGAACAAAGATCAATGGAAATGTTAAAGCTGCTGCCAGTGGCTTATTATGATATCCACAGAAACTGCACACCTGTATCTGTCACTCCCTGACACCAAACCTAACAGGGACAGATGGAAACAGACTGAAAATTAAGCCTCAAGGAAACAGTGGCTGTACAAAAACTGTAAGTCAGATCTTACAGCAGAAAACACTGATTTAATTTTTGTTTCTACAGTGTTTTATGTAGAAGATATGACAAGTTAAAAAGACTGTTTGCTTTCAGGTTTGAAGAGAATATTTTGAGCTACAATGTAACTGAATTCTGTGGAAGATTGGTGTGCACACACTGTATTCTGGTGAAATTTCAGAGTAACTACAAGTCCTATAGAACACTGGGTAAAAGAAGACAATCTCCTTGTTTTGATGCGTAATTTGTATATGTGCAAAACAGTTGTTTGAGTAAAAAGAATATGTTAACAAAGATTTAGAATTATTTTTCTCAGCTCAAATGTTAGTGTGTGACATCTCCAACTGTCAGTTAAACATTCCATAGAAAAATCTTTAAAAATCCTAAGACTTAAATTGGTATTGTGTAAAAAACACAAGTGCCAGTTAAGACATGCAAAGTCCAACTTTTTGTTACCCGTTGAAACTTAGCTATAAAGCTCCAAAGAGGGCTGAGTTTTGTCAAAACCCCATTGATTGCTATTGGGTTTTTTCATGCAAGTATTTTTTTAACAAAAAAATAACAACTCTTTATTTAAATATTAAACCCATTTTAATACATTTTTACAGTGAATTGCAGATAAACTGTCATATAATTTTTGCTTATTTAACATAACACTGAAAGATTTTAGACTGCTGTTTAAACTGGACCAGCATTTTCATTCACACGGTTTTAATCCTCACCTTGACCCATTCGTGCACCAGTGAGAGCTTCTTTTGCACTGCCGAAGCCAAGCTCCCTGCAAACAACACTGGCTGACAGCAGGTTCCAGCGGTCATCACACACTGTGCCCCACTCGCTGCCTTTCAGCACCTCGACCCGACCTTCTCCCAGCCTTGCACCTCCTTTCAGCCTCACGTTGTTCTGAGCAACAAAACAGTTGACTGTCTCATACGGCTGGCGGATATCTATAATCATTTAAACAACCTGTTCACTGTGGTATATTTAGTTTGAACAATGTCATTAGTCTTTATAAATATTTGCTGGCAAATAAAACATTTTATATTTTTCAACTTCAAGATAACTTTACCGAAACTTTAACTTTTTTTTTCAAGCTGCTGTTCTGTATGAACTGTGGGCCCGGCATGCAGCTGACAACAACCGGCATGCCGCCTGTGCAGGCTGATGTGGCATTTGGCTTGCTGAACTCCATAGGGCAGGCTGCCAGATGGACCTCAGTACCTGTACATGCCACAGAGTGAATGAAGAAGTTGTTCTTCTGACGCTCCAAATATAACCTGAAAGGGGCAGAGACAAGGAAAACACAAGAGCAATAGATTTAAACCACACAGCCAAAATTCAAGTCTTAACACATTTACTTTTTTTCCCTTAAATTATCACATAAATTAAAACTACCACTCATTTACAAAAAACTCAATTCTTACCCAAGCTCTAAACCTAACCATTAACCCCAAAATGATGTTCCACCATATTAGGACCGGGCTTTGATCCCTATAAGGACTACTGGTTCTGACAAGGCAGGTGATTAGACCAGAAAAGGTTCTACAAAGGTTACAAAAACCTGATACACACGCACGCACGCACGCACGCACGCACGCACAGATATTATGAAAATAACATTACACACCATTTCCTGCAATATCTTGCGTGATCTGTGAATGTTTAGAGTGTATGTCGTGAATGACTGTCAGCTCTTACCACACCAAATCTAATCACATTATCTGTAAAACTCATGAAGGTACAGCCACTTTGATCTTTTCTGAGGTCAGTGTTCTATGGCACCATGTTGAATTAGGTTCACTCAGTTGGAGATGTACAGCCAATATTTTTTTTTTAAAGTTTTATTAAAAGTGTTGATTCATGAGATATTTTGCTTATTTTGCTGTGGTTGAACCTTTTTTGCATTTTGACAGCTCCAGATTAGTTGTTTTCCATGCTAGAGAATATAAAGCTAAGCTAACTATAGTTTCATAGATTAGTTTCCATCCAGTAGTCTTCCAATTTATTTGCTCTTGACGTGAAGGAAACAAAGAGGATTTTCCAAAAATCTAAGCTCTTTGTTTTTTCATGTTTTTTTAAAAAAATATTGTTTATGAGTTGTTTTTTAGAAGAGGTACGTTCAAACACCAACTATTTGCCCAATTAAATGTGTATTGGCACATTACCTTTTGCCAGGATTGCTCTGTTTAGACTTAGAGTAAGCTTTAGCTTTAGATGGCAGCCTGCAAAGTAAAGACAGGTTAGACCACACACTTAAGACAAGAAAACAAGATGGCAAAAGGGACACAAATGCATGATTACAAAAGGACCTGGACAACTTACGGTAATCAACTGAACCATGTATTTTACTCTCCCAGTGTGATACAGCTAGATAGGTTTATGGGGCAATTATGTTTCCACATAAACCCAGGCTGGTATGGGTAGCTTTTTTCCCTTTAATAAATTAAACTATAATTTAAAAAGTGAATTTTGTAAATCTTCATGTTATCTGTGTCTGATATTAACATTTGTTTGCTGATCTTAATCATGCAAGTGTGACAAAAAAGCATAAACAGCTATTTGTGAAGGGGAAAATACTTTTTCACAGCACTATACTTTGACTAAGAATTAAGTTACTTTTCCAAAAAGCATGCCACAGTGATACACACGATTTCCAGTTGCTCTAAAAGACTAAAAGAACTAATAGGTGAAGGTTAGAACCTTGTTTCTGGCACTGCACAGATCATCATCTGATTTTAATAGTTATTTAATAAACATCTCATAAACAGGCAGAATTGAATTTGGTGACTTTGTGTTCTACAGTAAAACCTGGTTAAGCTGGAATTTTACATTTTTTTCAGAGAAAAATTCAAATAAAATGTACTTGGCAAGATGTCAGTTTCATTCTGTGCAGTGGCAGTTTTGTTACAAAAAAAATAGTAAAACAAAAATCTCTACAACTGTGAGGTTTATCCTACTGAAATAGAACTACAATGGAAGGCCAACAACAGCGCAGTTTATATTAACAAGGCGAGAATTTGTGCTGTCATCTTGGTAGGTGCTATGAGGCATCAGGGTGGCAGGAGATCATCAAAATCGAAGTAAAAACAAATAAATTCAGCCAAGAAGGTGTTAATGTGTCAATTTGACACAAACCGCACACAGTGATAGGAGTAGAACCTAGCAAGATGGCAACCACAAATTTTGCCTCGCACTGTCACTGGCCATTTCAGTTATATATAATTTTATTTTTTTGCAGCGGTGTACCCAGTCACATGCTAATTTAAATAATTATGCGATTTTAGAGAGAGGGTTTAACTAGTTAGAAAAAGGAGCTAAAAGCATATTGTCTACTGAATATTGTCCATTGTCTAACAGGAAACCCACTGTCAAAACTACTGTAAACAAATCACAAAGAAATGGGACTGTAGGTTTTCCTGCAACAGTGTACCTTCCACCGGCTGACATGGTAACCCTTGGACTGGAGACCTCAGCTGCTGGCTGTTTCAGACCTCTGCAACAGTGACACAGTCAAATTCTCTCACATACAAGAGAGAAACTGCAAATACACACTGAAAGTGGACTTCTTACACACAGACACATAAACTGCCTCTGTGCTGCAACAGTCAGCAGTGAATAACATTTTTGACATTCCACAGGTCTCCTATATATCACATTACAGATCTCATGTTACACAGTCCTGTGTTTGGTTTTATGGTAGCTACTCTCTTATTCAGCATCAAACATTCTCCAAAAAACAATTCTGACCCCCAGATCATTCCTCAGAGCTTCACACATTCCCCTCGTGCTCCTGTGAACCATCTGCAAGGAATAAATGAAATGCTCTGAACTGGAGAGCTGCCAGGAATGTGTGTACACTACTAAACAGACAAAATGGAAAAAGTAAGAGGGCTGGGACCTCATGCAAACTACTACAACTATTACACCAATAAATCCCAAGCTGAAGAATACCCACTCTAACAGGGAATATTTTGCCTTTGAGCCAAACAAATTCTTTAACTCGGCTGAGAAAACACAATAAGGCTGTTTTCTGTTTCTGCAGTTATTAATATTTACTCTTCAGCTAATAACAGAACAAAAGACAAGAGGATGGATTACAGACACCATCCTGAAAAGAAAACTAAAATATTCACATCAGGAAAAAGAAGAAATGGAAAAACAACAATGAGATCCACATACAGTAAGCCAGACTTCTGGCAGATAGTTGAAAAAGTCTGCACACATTCCTTTTGGTTTGATTGAAGTGGTTCCAGTTTCCTTTACAGATGCAAACTATGGGAACAACAGAAAAACTGCAGCAGATGTCCCATCCTGAGTGAGTGATCATGACACAGCAACTTTTCAGAGCAGACCAGTCCAACACCTAGAAACCTGGACACTCCTGGTGAAGTTTAATACAAAGAAATTGTTTATTTACTTTTATGTTTTCTTGCTGGGAGTGAGATGAGAAGATTACTGCAATCATATCTATTTGTTTTATCTATCTGTTGCACACAGAGACATGGGGCTATACCCTGCCTACACATCCTCCCAACTTACTGCTACATTATCAATCATTATATAACATTACACTTTTTAAGGCTTTATTAGCTAATTGAAACTAAACAAAATATTTAAATTTCGCATATTTGAACATACAGCAGCAAGGTAAGAGCTACGTGGAGCAACAAAAGCAACATCTGAAAAATATTCTTTGGCATCTGTCTTTATTTTTTAGTCAGGAAAATCTTCCATTCTTTTACATAAAGGGGTGGGATTTGGTCCTGTGTCTAATTATTCCATATCTTTTTTTGATGTCTTCGATGTTTTTCTCTTTCTTACTGTTTATTCATTGTCACATGCTGTTTTTATTTTGTTTTTTAATTAAGTAAAGCACCTTGAAATGTCTTGCTGCTGAAATGTGCTATACAAATAAAATTTGATTTGATTTTGATTTGATCTCGATGGGGTGGCTGTCATGGTGGGTACAAAGCAGACCAAGGCGAGTACAATGTGGATGGAGGTGGGCAACAAATTAATATGAACGACCTAGAATGCAGTTTTGCAAGCTGTGCACACTAAAATAGGTAGTAATTTTCCAAAATTATCCACTCAAAACATGGCAACTTGGCTCACTGGTTGCAAATACTCAGGCTAATTTTCTATTGCAGTCTCAATGAATTCTATTTTCTTGCAATTTTGAATCACCAACTGTCTCCAACAGTCTCAGTCCAGTGAGATACTACACTAATACTTGATATACAATGCTTTATTAACTTTCTAGACTTTGTTCCAATCTAAGCTAGCATTTCGCAGACTTAAGTTTCACATTTACTGTACAGACAGGACAGACAGGACACACTACAGTCATTGATATAATCATCAAACTGTTAGGTCCCCATCACATTGGGTGATGATCCTACTAGGCCACCCACCACCTACATGACCTATAAGTGCACAGCTTGGATTGCAGCAAATTTAGAAAACCCCTGTCAGTGTGAAGGCAATCATGATGCTGCTATGCTATTTGTACTCACTAAACAGAACCACACTTGTGGTGACTTGTTCAGACCACATCAGATTACAGCTACATGCTAGGAGATCACACCACACTAGCACGATGCGAGCTCCATGTCTGCAGAAGGTTGTTTCCATGGCCATGTCACATTCATCTACCTTGTCACATTGTGAATGTGGTAAATGGTAAATGGCTTGCACTTGTATAGCGCTTTATCCAAGGACCCCAAAGCACTTCACACTACAATCATACACCCATTCATTCACTGATGGTGGTAAGCTACATTGAAGCCACAGCTGCCCTGGGGCGGGCTGACATCACACTGGCACCACCGAGCCCTCTGACCCCCACCAGTAGCCAAGGTGGGTGAAGTGTCTTGCCCAAGGACACAACGGCTGAGACTGAGGGAGCAGGGGAGATCAGTCCTACTTCAAATTCTCCATGACCAAGCCACACTTGTGCATGCAGGCCTGAAGTCATGGATAGACTGTCACCACTCTCGCCCTTGCTCCACCCTGAACCCCAAAAAACATGGTTTTTGCAATTATGAACCACCACACTCCACTATGTTCAAAATCTATCACAACCGATCACACGTAATGGAAAGTCCATTGCATTCTTAATATGTGCCTGAAGACCTCCCATGACTTTAACTCGTTTTTACATCATAGCATGGTCTTTATCCAGTGTGAAGGGGACTTTAGCAATACAAATAAGCATTTTTCCAAAAATATTAAACAATAATGTCACAGTCACAAAGATGAACTGCCTTTTGCTTCCATTAAATGAAAGAGTAAGAATGACGCTTTTTTAAATTGCAGTTTTGATGTGTCAGATAAGTAGGCTACCTTCAAAAGTAAAATATTTAATATTTGCTTTTCAGCTTCCTAAAATATTAATTTTACAGCAAGGGGGTGATTGTTCTGTACATTGCCTGTAATATTTTTATAAACTGTAGCAAATTGGGTAATTTGATCAATGTGAATATGTTCTTCATGCTAATTTAGGCAAATATCCTTGTACCACTAGTGTAAAAAGTTGTCAGCTGCAGTTTAAGCCTCTTAGAGTTGGGTCTAAATAACTTAAGTTGAGTGAATTTCTTACTTGTAAAAGTTCTTGTTGACCTTCCTTTCATGTGGGAATCCCAGCATGCCGCAAACCACATGGGTGTTTTTGATTGTCCATCTCAGGTCACAGATCTGAACCCAGCCATTTTTGTGCTTCACCTCCACTATACCCTCTGTAATGGGCAGCTTCTTTCTGGCCGTGACAACGACAGAACGGAGTCGCACCTCCTCCACTTTGTTCTCATCGACTTGTGCCTAGCAAAAAACACACAATACATTAAATGCATAAGCCATTAGTTTTTACACTTCCAGGTGTGAAATTAAGATTACATTTCTGGATAAATGCACCTCTTTCTTAGGAATCTGTAAAAAGCTTTTTCTTGTCAAATATATTTCTTGCTTCATTACTTAAAACATTTTTTGTTCAAACCAAGATATCAAAGTTTGTTTCAGTAAACTACTGATTTTGACATGCATAAAATAAACAAGATACGCAGTGAGTCATAGGTTAGCTGTAACAAAGAGTCATTTCATGTCTAATCCTCCCTTTAATAGCTGATGTGGGAAACAGCTTTGCAGTGTCTCTTCTGCTGTAGTTTATTTGGAAAAAGAAAAAAAACTGGCTGTGGTCAGAGATTCAAGTCTGGTCGCCACATTTGACTGAGTCTCACAAACACAAAAAGACAGGAAGGGGGAAAAAGTCACAAAATAGCCTCAATCAACTGGGACAGTGCTTTGCAAAAGTATTCACCCCCTGGATGTTTTCTGTTTTATTGCTATCATAAATCAGTCATGAGCACTATAAATTGGCTTTCTTCTTCACAAAATACCTTAATTGTCAAAGTGAAACTAAATCCCTACACAATAATACCAATTACATCAACCTATTTCATGTAAAATAAGTAAATATTCATAAATATATTGCATAAATAATAATATATTGCACAAATAACTGAACTGAGAGATAAGAATATTGAAAATTACAAGCCAGGGGATAGATATAAAAGGATTACCAAGGCTCTAAACATCCCCAGGAGTCCTGATAAATCCATCATCAAGAAATGGAAGGTATGTGGGACATGTGTAGATCTACCAAGAAGCAGGCCATCCTCACAAACTGAGTGACCATGCAAGAAAGAGACTAGTGAGAGTGACCACCAAGACACCTGTGAGCACTCTGAAGGAGTTAAAGCTTCAGCAGCTGAGATGGGAGAGACTGTATTTACAACAGCTGTTGCCCAGGTTCTTCACCAGTCTGAAGTTAATGGAAAAGTGGCAAACAAAAAACACTGCTGAAGAAAACTTAGATTAAATCTTGACATGAGTCTTTAAACAATCTATTCAAACTCTAGTTGAGATTTAATCTGTGTTTTCTTCAACAGTGGTTTCTCTTTGCCACTCTCCAATAAAGCTCAGACTGGTGAAGAACCTGTGCAACAGTTATTATACAGTCTCTCCCACCTCACCTGCTGAAGCTTGAACTCCTTCAGAGTGCTAACATAAGTCTTGGTGGTTTTGGTATCCTGTATACAGTACAAATCTATATTACATATAAAGTCTTAGCATTCCTTGAAGGAATCTTCTTATTTTGTATTCACCACAGTGAGTCATCCTCCTCCATCTAATACCTCTTTTACACGGACCATAATTCAGAAGTCTACTCCACTCTACTCGGCTCGATAAAGAATGCATCGCGTTCACCGGCCAGTTTGGTTGGGAGCAAAGGAAAGCCTCCTCGTGTTGCAACATGACACTGTCCCTCCTCTGCACATGTCCAAACCATCTCAGTCTGACCTCTCTAACTTTATCACCAGGTTGTTCAACCTGTGCTGTACCTCTGATGACCTCATTCCTAATCCTATCCATCCTTGTCACTCCCAAGGAGAACCTCAACATCTTCAGCTCTGACACTTCCAGTTCTGTCTCCTGTCTTTTTGTCAGTCCCTAACCCTAACCTGTCTCCAAACCATACAACATGGCTGCTCTCACCACTGTCTGTAAATCTTTCCTTTGACCTTTGCTGCCAACCTTTTTGTCACAAATCACTCCTGAAACTTTTCTCCATCTAGTTCATTCTGCCTGGACTCTTCTTCACCTCTTTACCACAGTCCGTTTTCCTGGACAGTGGACCCTAAGTACTTGAAGTCGTGCACCTTTGAG
>NC_051439.1:1358380-1381382 GCF_001649575.2 Kryptolebias marmoratus | reverse complement strand
TTCCTATCCTCGCCGTGATAAAACAGCTTAAACCCTGGCCCAATGCGAGCCTTGCTGCCCTTCCTCTTGGTCTCTTGCACACATAACACGTCTACCTTCCTTCTCTGCATCATGTCAGCCAGCTCTCAACCTTTGCCTGACATTGTCCCTATGTTTAGAGCTGCTACCCTCACTTCTACACTTCTGACTTTCCTCTTTTCCCTCTGTCTCCTGGCATGTTTCCCTCCTTGTGGTCTTCAACGTAAGGGATATAATGTGCAATCTCATGTGATATTGTGACACCCCACAAGAAATGGTATGTTAATCATCCTCAACACATACTCTGAGCACTACCAGCCATTACAACATTAAATCTTTGCTCAATATTAGTAAATTCGAATGAGTTACATCCATTTTTGTGTTTGCTAATGTCTGTTAGCACAACAACCATCTTGAATTGGGTTGACTCTAAAAGTTAATCAGTTGTAGATGTACATCCAAAAATTACTTTCCTAAAGTTTAATTAAAAACTATTCTGTGGTTCATGAGATAGTTTGATAACAGACAGAGTTGACCTAAATATTTAATGACAAAAACATGATTTGAATGTGTCCAGCCCAAACTTAACAAATGAACATAGAGTAGACCTGATCAGCATGAGTGGCAGCAATATAATCAAGTTGTACAGTGATGATGAGCATCTCCTACATTTCTTAAACCGTATGAACTACATAACATGGGAGGATGTACAAGCATTTATAACCTTAAAGCAGCTTATAGATGGACCCAAGCATCACCCACACCACAATATTAGGACAAAATCTCTAAATCCTGAATGTACTTTTGTCAGGATTTGGAGGTTATTGTTATTCTTCATGTTTAAGTTTGGGTTTATTTGTGTCTTGTAATTTGTTATTTAGCTGCCTTTATGTTTAGACTGGGTTCAGTTCTGTCTTTGTTTCTTGTGTCTTTATTTCGTGTCATCATTCACTTCTCCTCAGTCAGTCTCTTGTTTTCCTGCCATGTCTATCTTCACCTGATCCTAATTGTAATCACTCACCTGTGCCCACTTCTCCCAATTACCCTCTGTTTTAAAACCTGGTCATTTCCTCCACTCACTGCTGGTTCATTGTCACTTCATGCGCTGTCTCGTTTGTTTCATGGCTTGCCTTGTGTTTTGTTCATGTTTTTGTATTTAGTCTTGTTTTGCTGGTTCATCAGCCTTTTGCTTTGTTCCTTTATTCTCAATAAATTAGTTTTCCTTTAAAGTTCTTGCGATGAGTCTGCACTCTGGGTTCGCCTCCTTCTCAACCCCACGTGACAACTTTAATGACTTACCTCAATAACATTTGGGTCCACAAAGCCAGGAATTCTCTCATCTCTGCAAACAACTCCAGCATCTTCATCATGAGTGCAGTCACTGTTGCCCCAGCCACGAGACTTGCAGAATTTAATGCTCTTCTCTCCTCCATGACACAACACATTGTCCAGCCAGATTTTTCCTGCACAGGTAGCAGGCAGACAGTGAAACATCAACATACTCCCAGGCCAGGAGAGATCAACCAGTCCAGGTCTGAATATTAGGATCGGTGCTTTTGGTTGTTTTTTAAAGGTCTTTGTTTTCTATTTCAGTGTTTATTTTTTTCTGTTTTTGGGTTTATTTCTCTTGTTGCTGTATTTATTTCCTGTGATAATTATTTTCTAGATTTTCATTATGTTGTTTCCCAGTGTTACATTTTCCATCAGTACCATCAGTCAGTTTCAGCTCATCAGTCCTGCCCCTCCCACTTAAACAGGTTTCCTGTTATGAGCATCAGCTGCCACCACTTTCATTAGCCTCAGGCTACTAATTGTGTCAATCCTCACTCATTCCCAAAGTCCGTCATTTTGCCTCCATGCCCTGTCTGGTTCTCTTCTGTATTTTTTGCTGCCACACCAGCCTTTTTGTTTTTATTATTATTGGTGTGCAAGAAATGCACACTTTTGATATCCTGTTTCTCTTTATTAGTGTGCATTAAATAATATAAAAATTTAACTTCATGTTTTTGAATCAAAATCCCAAAGCGGAATGATTGTGTGGGTGGTGCATTTCTGAGGTCAGACACTGATGTTGGAAGAAAAGGCCTGGCTCACAGTCTCTGCTCTAATTATTCCAAAGGTGTTTTATTGGGTTGAGATCAGGATACTGTGCAGGCCACTCAAGTTCTTCCACATCAAACTCACTCATCCATGTCTTTATGGACCTTGCTTTGTGCTCTAGTGTGCAGTCATGTTGGAACAGGAAGGGGCCATCCCCAAACTGTTCCCACAAAGTTGGGAGCATGAAATTGTCCAAAATGTCTTGGTATGCTGAAGCAGTCAGAGGTCCTTTCACTGCAACTTAGGCCAAGCCAAACTCCTGAAAACAAGTCCACACCATAATCCTCCCTCCACCAAACTTTACACTTAACTCAGTGCAGTCAGACAAGTACTGTTCTCCTGGCAACAGCCAAACCCAGACTCGTCCATCAGATTGCCAGAGAGAGAAGTTTGATTCATCATTCCAGAGAACTCGTCTCCACTGCTCTCAAGCCCAATGGCTTGGATGCTCAGCCATGGAAACCCATTCCATGAAGCTCTCTACGCACTGTTCTTGAGCTACTCTGAAGGCCACATGAGATTTGGAAGTCTGTAGATATTGACTCTGCAGAACATTGGTGACCTCTGTGCACTTTTATACTTTTCAAAATATTTAACTTTATTCACAAATATTTTCCCCATAGAAATACTTTGAGATCACTGTAATTCCTTCATTTTTTTCTGTGTGGAATTTGCTTTATTTTTGTCTTCTTTTGCTGATTTTAGCTTTTAGCTAACTAAAATGCTTTTAGCTAGCACTTTTGCTCCTTTTAGTTTATGTTCTGCTCCTTTTAGCTACTACTCTGCTGGTTTTAGTCTCTGTATTGCTTTTTTATTGTAAATATCTTACTCTTAGCTTCAGCACATTTCAGCAGTCATTCAGGACTCAGCATTCATATCTGTAGGAAATAGCTTCATTAATATTTAACTAAAGTAAAAAAATGTTCACTTTTGCTTTGTTTTCATATTTATTAGTTCACAAAATTATGCTTTCTTAAAGTAGCAAACGTGAAACAAACCTTTGTGAAACATTGTCACTAATTAGCATTTTTCTTGAGATGTAGTCTTGATATTTTGTTTGTAGAAAAAGAATTTCTTCTTAAGCTTTTTAAATTATCATTTATTATTATTAATATTATTTTAAGAAACTGTTTTATTGCAATAACAGTTGCTACGCAGGACAAAATACTCAGTTCTTGGCTGAACACAGTTTATAAATAGGAAACTAAATCTCACCAACAGTCTTACCTTGGCCTTTTCCATATTTAGCACTGTGGGTCCATCCTGTGGCTGAGACAAAACCCAGCTGGCGACAGAGCACATTGGCATTGGCTATTGAGAAGTCATCATCACAGATGGTTCCCCACTCTCCTTTGTAGAACAGCTCTATCCGCCCTTCGTTGTGTTTTCGGGGGTATCCAGACAGTCTGACTTTAAGCTTTTCGGTATTAGGGGATGAAGATGGAGTAGGTGCCAAGTTGGCTCTGTTTGCTGCTGTGGTCTGGGCTAAACAATAAGGAAGCCACAATCCTAACAGAAGGCTGAACACAAACTGCTGCCTGTGCCTCGACTTCTCCATTATTTTAGCTGTACATAAAGAACAGAAAGAGACAATGTCAAGTCAAGTATAAGTATATGAAAATTATTTTAGAAATGTTTGTTTTATGACAAAAACTATCATATTTTGGAATATAGCAAGATAAGTATACGTTGTGGATGACTCTCAGCTACTACCACATCAAATTTTAGCTCAGTATATGTGAAACTGATTGGGTTAAAGCCATTTCAATGTTGAATAATGTGGATTAACTATGGTGGCCATCTTGAGATGACTCCAAAAGTTATTCCATTGTGGATGTACATCCAATGAGAACTTTCTGAAAGTTTCATTAAAATATGTCCAATGGTTCACAAGATATTGTCCTAACAGACAAATAAGGTTGACTTCAGCAGTTCATGCTAAAATTTTACACATCGTTTTTGTGCCATGAGTATGTAGTCTGTGCCAAGGCCAGCTGTGGCAGACTGCTAGTAACTTTTCTGTCACCTCCTTCTTAAAACCAGAGGGACCATGGAGTTTGTGTTGTGAATAACTCAGACACATTTAAAATTAGCTCAATATCTGTAAAACTGACTAAGTTACAGCCATTGTTGTGGTTTGGATTGTCAGTTAGCTATGGCAGCCATCTTGGATTGGGCTGACCCTAAACGTTATGTCATGGTGTGGGGAAAAGGAGGCGAACCCAGAGAATAGACTCATCCTTCAAAAAAGAAACTAATTTATTAATATAAAAGATTACCAAAAACAAAATGCTGACAAGGCAGACAAAAAGAAAACTAAATACAAAACAAACTAAATCCAAAAACTGAATGGATATGGGCAAGAGACGAGCAGAACCAAATGAACCAGCAGTGAGTGGAGGAGATGACCGGGTTTTAAAGGCAGAGGGTAATTAGGTGAAGTGGGCACAGGTGAGTGATAGCTAACAAGGAGCAGGTGGAGATGGGTGACTGACTGAGGAGAAGTGAATAATGACAGGAAACAAAGACACAAGGAACAAGAACTGAACTAAGACCAGACTAACAAAGATAATTGAATAAAATAAACAATAAACTCAAACTGAATACAAAAACCCAAATCCTGACAAGTTAATCAATTGTAGAGGTAAATCCAGTGATTACTTTCTGCAAGTGTCAATAAAATCCATGAAGAGGTTCATGAGATATTTTGCTAACAGACAAAGTTGACTACAAGTAGTTAATGTCAAAATTCTAAACAAAGACCTTGTGAAATCTATTATAGCTCAGAAGAGTATGTGATGGGAAATGTTAGCCAGTTTTGTGTTTGTTTAAAGTTGAAGGATGTTAATCAGGAATACACATCCAATACGTAGACATCCAATAAGTACCAAATGTGTCCAGTGGTTCATGGCAGAGTCGGTAACAGACAGATACACTTCCACACACAGACACCTTCACCTTTTAGTGGCAGGCTGAAATGATTCAATAAAAGTCCCACAAAGGATCAGAAACCCTGGCCAACACCATGAGATAGAACTGCTTCAGCTTTTTGTCAAACCAGCTGGTTTGATGGTGAGATTATACCATTAAAATGTCACAACACAATAAGACTAATCACACTAACTACATGAAAACTCACTTAAAAAGAAAATGCCAGACTTTTCGATTAAGTATTTTCTATTCTCCGAATGCCATCGCTCAATGAGAAGAAAGCTCAGTGATACTTTAACAAAACAAAACATTTATTCCCGTATAAAGAAAGTCTATGAATCCACGTCAGCCTGGAGGACTCGGCTCCAAAGCTTTCACTGAGAGGGAGGGATACACACACTGGATACTGTGATGTGTTTGTACAAGAACCACAAATTTGTTTCTCTTTCCAGAACCTAGTCTGAGAGCAGTTTCAGTGTTTGGGACTGGAGCGATGAAGCGACGCGTGTTAGCCGAATCTTTTCTGGAATTATACTCAGAAATCAAGCAAAAGAAGAGAAAAAAGTAGGTCAATATCCAGAGCCATTTTTGTGTTTCTGAAATCGACTGGCTATAGTGGCCATCTTGAATTAAGTTGGCTCCAAAAAATAGAGCTAATTAGAGTTCGAGACGTGCATCCTTTACTAAGTTTCATGAAAACATTCTCATCCTTTCGCCATCAGTGCGACTCTTGTCCTCTCTCAGCCTGAATCCAGCCAGTTTCCCACCCCAGTCTGATTTACAGGACTGAAGCCAGAACAAGTTACAGGTGCTTATGCTACAAGCAATAATTATAAGCAAACTTAACGTTAACAATTGATTCTTAGAGACAAAATACAAAGAAACATACCTTCTTTTTAAGACACCGCTTAACTGTGATCACATGTAAAAATCCTCCACACATGCACCAACCAGTTTCAGAATATACATCTACAAAGTAATACCAAAATAGTATTTTATTTCGAACTCCAAAATAACGATTTAAAATACACTCAAAAAATTAGTTTATGGCTTTTTTTGACTTAACTCGTCTTGGAACCGGTTTGGCTCCACATAAATGGGGAGTCAATCAACCTTACCTTATGTCTGCACGAAGCCCCTCTGACTAAAGATGAAGAAATATGTCAGGTTTTAGTCTAACCCCGGCTGTCCATAAAACACGGGAACAATTACCGCGACAATGGACCACCAGCAATTAGCCCGGTCCTTCAACGACTCCTGCCTGTAAATTGCCAGCTGTGCAGCCTTTACCGAGGAGGAGGAGGAGGAGGAGGAGGAGGAGGAGGAGGAAGGGGTCGGATTTATTCCGTGGAAAGACACTGAGCCTTTTCATGCACGTTTCAGTCAGGCCATGGAAGCCTACTGCCTGAGGAGGAGCATGTGTCCACAGCAGCCACGTGTATGAAGAACAGGACAAACAAAATCTGTTCGTACCGTGCAGAATTGTCCAGTTGTTAAAATAAATGAAATGAAACAATTTACTCCACTCTGAATTAAAAAAGATCATCTAAGTCATTAGATGCTAAGTCGTAATCTGTTTTTCTTCAGATACTAAATCAAAATTTTGAGATATGGCGTAGTTTTGAGATGCTATTATAACTATGAATTGTTAAATTATATTTATGAGATACACAATCATTATTTATGAAATGCCAAGTCAAATTTTGAGCTGCAAAGTCAGAATTTTGAGACACTAAGTCATAATCATAAAATGGTAGGTCACAATTGTAAAATGTTAAGTCACAATATGTGATGTCAATTCATAATTTGGAAATAAGTCATAATTTTTTAAATGAATAAAATTTATAAATCATGTTTTTATAAGTCTTAGAAGAAGTAAAATCAATCTATTCCTACTTGATTAAATGTCCAAGCGTGAACTCATGGAATGTAAACACTTTATCAAAACAATAGCATAATGAACTTTTATTTACTGAAAAATGACTTTAGGTCAGAGGTCATAAAGGAATTGGGTCCCTAACTGCTACATATAAGTATGAAAAGCTAAATTATAATTAAAAATGCAAGCAGTGATAGAAGGCCTTCATGATCTGGACAGGCGGCCTCTGGCATATCTCTCCACATCCTCGTCCACAAGCACAGAGCCCAGGCGCTTGCAATGTAAAAATCAACAGGGAAAAAGACAATTAGCAGTCATTTGGAATTGTTGGCACTTATTTAGCATCCAAATGTACTACCGGCCAAAAACTCTTAATATCTTCTTTAAAACTCTGTGATAATAAAATTTCTAGGTTTTGCTTTTTGTTAACACCAGACAATTATTTAGCATCATTAATAATCAGCTAGCTGAATTATGAACTACAGTACCTCTAAGCACAAATTTTATTGAACTTCTTTACAAAAAACTTTACAAGTTCTAAGTTTTACAAAAGGCAAAAAGTACCAAGAAATAAAGATTTTATATTTAGAAGTGAAATTTGAAAATGACATTCAGAAAAAAATACATTGTTTCCTATTACATTCTGCAAGCAAACAGGGAAACCCTAACAAGTTGTAATCAATTAAAAAAAAAAAAAAATGATATGACCGAATACTTTATTTTACACAAAACATGACAGGCACTTCAAAGTTAACCACTGCTTCCAAATACAGTAACTGACAAAAAGAGTAAAACAAGTCTGATATTCACTATGGTCCCTGTAATTATTGGACTGATTACTGAACAGACAGAAATTAGAACAAAACAAATGATGATAAATAGATTTACAGAAAGGGAAGAAGTCAAATTTTGGTATATGTACTGACCATAAACAGAGGTTTTATACCTCCATTGGAGGGAAGCCTTGATTTTCAGCACTCAGTTAAACTCTTGAATCGTTTTTCAGAAGTGTATTATCTGTGCACATCTATCAACATTTGTTTAATCACTCCTAACATATACAAGCACCGCTGGCCTGAAGGCACTTTAGTAATGCAGGCTGGGGAACTGGGTTCATTACCTTTACAAGCACTGATATTACAATACGAAAAACATTTTTACAGTCAAATATTTAATCATTCATTAGGAAAAAAGAAGAGAAAATAATAATAATAAGTTTAAAATACTGGGGGTTTTAAACTACTTCGAAAATAAGTTACTATATCATTAATACTGGACTTAATTTAGTGACATTAAAGTATTTAGGAGACAATTAGAGGATGTGAATGATATGCAGGGTTTTACCTTATCAAGTACAACTAAATTGGATTTTTGCTAAGAGAAAAAAAATATTCCTAAAGCCCACAATAATCCGAATAGTAAGTACTTTTAACTGACACGAATCCTTATTTAAGTTCCAACTCAGTTTTTGTGACCACACAAAGTTCAGTTATGTAATAGTAAAACAAATTACACCGTATTTTCATAGGTTTTTATGGAAACAGTTTAAATCAAAGATGGAATATTCTAAAACCTGCAAAAAATGTTAGGGTTAAAAATGTTCTTACAACATACCACTTAGTGATTTTTAATGTTTTTTTTTAAAATGATGGTGGCAGTGGTGAGAGGGGGAGGGGTATATGACAGCTTTTATCATCTTAATAATTTTGTCAGGCCAAATTACTAATTCTGATACTTCTAAAGGTTGCTAAAGGTTTAATAATAAATTTTAAAAAAAGAAAAAAAAATACACCGCCTTTCAAACCAGGTCAAAAATACCAGGTTTTCAGACTGGGCCAGCCAAAACCAAACTTTCCCTGTAACCGGTGGATGGCTTGAGTAACACATCATTGCAGAGTTAATTATTGATAGTCTAAAGTGCTAATTGCTACAGCAGATTGACATTTACTTCTTCAGTTGAAGTTAGAGGATAGATTAAGATGGGTGCAGCAGCTCTAGGAGGGCTCCAACAGCACCAAAGTAACCCTAAAACAACAAAACAATATGAGAAGGTTAGGAATCAACACAAGAATCTGATTTTGTGCTCTCTGAAGTGCTACTTGCCTCATGCCGAAGAAAGAGAGCTTTGAGCTGACCTTTGGACCAATAGTCCATGGCATAGGCCAACAACTTCATAGAGAGGGTGTTCACTCTCAGGAAGTTGCCAACAAACACCACTCTATCAATGCTCTAAGTGAAAAACATTAAAGAAGGGTGTAAGAACAAAAACGTGTTACAGCAACATCAGAAATACAGTATTTGTATGGACATTTTATGGCAATATCATTAAAAATGATCAATCTGATTTCCCCCTATAATGTTGACGATGATCACTATGAAACAAATTGACATGCAGATATGCAGTGAACCTCCACCATGCCTTCATAGCCCTGTACAATGCTGCTTGATCGAGATGCAACAAGGCAGCACTGTAAAGAGGCTGAAAGCAAAGAGGAACGGATGCAGGGTTGGCTTATTCTACTGCACAGGTGGCCCTGAAGAGTCTTCTCCAACTGGTTTTCTTTATTATCAAATCTTAATACACATATTGCAACTTTTTTTTACAAAGATTGGTAGTATGGTACAATGCTTCTGCTGTGAAGCAGACCAATGTTCATTTTATTTTTTTCATCAGGAAGTTTTTTAATGAAAATGAAAACTTTTGTACAAGGACTAAAACTATGGCAAAAGAAATTGAGTTTTTGTTGACGGATACAAACAACAGAAATATATGACAACAATGAAATCTAATCAGATCTAATTTTGTTGTGTGGAAAGGTGGGATGAGAAGTTGGTATGACTAGCTTCTGTGCAGCCTCCGATACTAAAGCAAAAAGACGTAAACACCAGGGAGAAAGTGACAAGCAGAGCTATCCACACATTTTTTTACTGTCACTGTGCAATCTGTGAGAGGAGACCGTCACTAGGAAAAACACAAAAGAGAAGTGACCAATATATGAAACTAAGCTGTTACAGCTAACATTACATCTGAAATGTTAAAACAGTGTATGTTTTTACAAATATAAATTAAAAAAACCTTCTGCTGTTGTACTGACTAAAGAAGTAAATGATTATTGTTGTGATCTAAATAAGCATTTTATAAACATTTTAAAATATGTAGTTAAATTTCATCAAAGCTTTTTCTCCTCAAACAGGAGACAGATGACAGCAGTGATCCACTGCATGAACAGAAAGCTTTGATATTGTTTAGAATTTTATCTAAAAAATAGATTATTACTAGGGAAACTTGGAAATACATAAACCTTACATTTTATATTCTAGCTGGCTAAAACCAACAAACAAAAATTCCATCTTGGACCAAAGACAAAGACTAAATTCCAATTTGCTGTTAAAATGAACACAGTATACCTCATTGAGAGCACACATTCTGGTGATGGAGCCGATGTTGTTGGTGATGGTGACCAGGGTTGCCCGGGCAAGATCCTCTTTGGACACAGACTCCCTTTTTTCTTTGAACATCATGTTGCCAAAACTACCAAAACAAACAAAGTTTAAAATCAAGGGGCGTCTCGTTTTTATGAAAAGTCATAAATCTAAGGCAGAGCATTTTTATTTACATTTCCAGCAAATGTTGAGAAAACACTAGTTTAAGTAAATGTAGAAATGTATTTGGCCAATTGATGTGAGTTTTAGTCAGATGTTAGTATTTATAACTTAAGATTGTAGTTTGCAAACATGTAGCAAACTTTTTCCCCTGGAATTACCAGTGGACTAAACTGACCACCACTCTTGTTTTCCTGATTCACTGAAGCAGTGTACGCTAGAATCCATCTGAAACAGGTTGGTAAGCAACAGTAAGAAGAACAGAAACAGCTGTAAACCGCACCTTGAGGCCACAGCCCAGCCCGGCAGACCAAACCTCTCATAGTCTCCTCCGTAGATGTCCCGAACCAGCTTGTCCACACGGGTGCTCTCCCCCTGAGAAGCAATTTCTAGAGCTTCTTCAAAAGTAGAGCAGCCAGTCAGCAGGCAGCACAGGCCAAGGAAGGTCCCACCACCAAGGCTGTAAACACACACACGTATAAAAATGACTCACTTTTTAAACTCAGTTTCAGGTTCCCAATTATGAGAAAGTCTGTCCTAAAAATGAGATTTCTAAAACTAATACTGTATGTTGTATAGTGTAGCCAACAGAATTGGACAAAGAGGGGTGAGACTTTGTCATCAACTTACCACATACTTAGCTCATGGAAAGGAGAGCAGATCAATTTATTGATCAATAACTGATTAACTCTTACAAGAATTTAATAATTAGATGACTCAATCTATACACCTTAATGGTTCATCAGATTTTAATTGGAATCTGAAATACAGGAAACCCTTATTATAATGTTTACACCAAATAAGGAAAAAATTGTTTATAACTTTTTATTTTACAAAAATAAAATTAAATCAAGAAAGCTACAATAGTGATTATTAATTTATCTTGTCAGGATTTGGGGTTTTTTCAGTTTATTTTGTATTAAGTTTATTGTTTCTGTTATTTTTTGGATTTATGTTAGTTGTTTAGTTTCTCTCCCTGTTCCCTCTGTGTCTTCTGTCATTGGCCCGGTCCCAATACTCACACTTCCATCCTCGTTCCACCCTTGTGTCCTTGAAATGCACGTTCATGCTGAAGGGTTTGAGTGCGTAGTGTGTCCAAATTCTCCAGAGGGCTCTTTAGCCCCGCCCCCTTTGCATGCTACATTCGCCCTCTGGCTAAGCCCGCATCCAGGTGGACTTCAGTGAAGTATTTGCCTACGAGTCATCGCTGCATGTGACGTTTTGAATTTAAAAAAAATATATCTTTATTGACAATGAAAGGGTTTTGAATTAAAAGGCAGAAATATGGCAGTGGTGACAGAGGAAGCTGCGTCTGTCACAAAAAAAGCAGTGTTCAAATGTAAATTATAGAAATAATTAGTGTTTCACTCTGCTGTACAGGTGTGAATACCATCAAACTTTGCTTCGTATTCAACAAGTCAGAACAAAACACATCTGAACAGCCAAATATCTCCTGCAATGACTTTGGAAAGCAAAAATACCTAAACTGTACTTTTAAAACTGTACTGGCACCTTCTTAAAATACCAAAACAGGGACCGGTCCCGCCATGTTGGATGTCACAGTTACGGCCCAGAGGCGCAAGATGATGACGTAACCTGGACTATCCCAATTTTTCAGGTTTTGCATGTTTGTACCCTGCACACTCGAACCCTTCTGTGCACTTCGACTGAGTACAGGCTTCACAGAGGAGCGGAGGGTGCAGTGCGGGTATTGGGACCGGGCCATTATTCACCTGTCCTCAGCTCAGTTCCTGTCAGCCTGCCACACCCATCTGCACCTGTCCCTCACTTGTAATCAGTCACCTGTGTTCACTTACTAATCCCCCTCAGTCCATATAACCTGGCTCTCAGCTTTCATTTCTCACTGATTTATTGTTGCTTTCATGTGCTGTCTGGATTTCCTCGTGTGCCCTTCTCTCATCCCCTCCTCCCCTCTTTTTGTTGTTTAGTCTTTGTTGCCACAACAGCATTTTGTTTGTGCTTATTTAAAAAAAAGTTTTACTTTAGAGCTCCTTGTGTGTCTGCATTTTATGTCCAAATCCTCCACCCACCTTCCTGACATATCTAAACAACAATTAAATAAATCTTTGATAAGAATGTTTAGATTTTAGGACTTTTGAACTACTTGAACCCTCCTGAAGCCCTCGTAAGTGAAGAGAGGAAGAGAAGCCCTCGTAACTTTGGGTCAATCTGTCACCTCTTTTCTCTGGTCTCCTGCTTGTCAAGCTGGAGTCCGCTAAGGTGTTGTTGTGCAGTGTGCCAGAGCTTACTGCACCAAACTTTGGGCATCCTTTAAATTGGAAGTTAATGCTAGTGTGTGTGTGGTGCAGGAGGTGTTCTTCTGCAGCAAGATCCTCAGGGCATTGATCATCCAGTTTGCCGTTTTTTTTAAATAAAAAATATCAGTAAACATCAGCTACATTACAGCACAACAGAAAAGGAAGCTCTTTCTTTATTATGTGCATTCCAAAAGTTTGAAGTTTTATATCTAATCCAGTTCAAGTGTTTACAGATTACAACATACTTTTACAGATGTGCAACTCTAATTACAGACTCATGTGCTTGTCGCTATTGGTGCAGGATTTCCAATTGGCATTCTTTTTTTTCCTCCCAGTCTGTTTCAATTTTACATCAACACAGAAGATCTTACCATGTGATATTACCCCTAGACTAAATGCACAGTGTCACTAATACTTTAAAGCTAGTCATTACCTGGTTCCAGTGACTCGTTTATAGTTGTTCTTCGAGTAGACGGCCAAAATACTGACCCCAGAGCCAATATTGACCAGAAGCAGGGGATAAGGATTCTCCAGTGGATAGGGTATCTGCACGCAACGATCAGGGTCTGTCGGGTTTTCAAAATAGTAGCACTCTGAGGGTCCACCGGACATCACCGAGTCAATGTACAGTACTCCTCGAACCAAACAGTCCAGCTCATCCAGCTTGAGGAGCTGAAGGTCCGCCATCTTTTTTTCAGAGAAACACAAGAAAGACAATGTGAAAACATTGATCAGGAAGTGTGTGTGTGGGGTGGGGTGGGGGGAGTGGGCGTTGGTCTGAAAACAAGAACTTTTTACAGTTTACTGAGAGCCTTCCTCAGTATTTTTTTTTCATTTTTTTGTACGCTTTGTATGTCTATAAGCAGCTGTAAAGTTTTGAGTTGTCATTAAAAAGCAACTGCAATTCCAAACTTTTTGCTGTAAACATGCATGGCTGAGAATTGTCTCTTTGGCTCATTTCTGTCATAAAGTTAATGCTTTAAGAAAAACATACTATTCAGAAAAAATACCTGCACTACTCTCAGCCAATGGCTAAGCACGTTTCAGGTTAGTAATTGAAAAGTGTCTTTTTGATATGTAGTTTTTCTAAGTTGTATGATGTTGTTGCACAACTACTCTTCACACATTTCTCTGAATATTGCATCCCAAAAGCAAAGCAGTGGACCCACCGTACGGAAATCCGACTCAAACTTGTATGCCCCCCCTCCTGTGGCGCAGAGGGTGGTATGAAGGCTGGAGAAGTGCTTGTTGCGGCCCATTTGTAGGAAGACAGGGAGGTCGTGTGTAGGGAAGCGGATGAAGTGCAGGTTGCCTGTCCTGCCACACAACATCAGGTCCTGCAGCTCCAGATGCACATCTCTGATGCCAGTTGTACCATAGGCTGTGTTGGAAGTTAGATAACGCCGGATGCTCTTCAGGTTCTCCACCTCCTCCTGTTCCTCCTCTGCTGTGATGTCTTTGGGCTCAAAGTACACAAGCTTCACCAGGGTGCCCCCAATGTCCATTCCAAACCAAGGAAATGCTGGAATAAATGTGGGAAAAAAAGCATATGCATTTTGGCAAATAAATAAATCACCACACGCAATACCTACATACATACATACATGTATGTGAATACATATATAGTTGTAACATGTTTTGTGACAATAAGAACCAACGAGTGTGTTGTAATAAACACGTCCTACACAACAGTAAGCAGCTTCTTTACTAGCAGTACAATGTGTGCCGCGAACGCCATCTTGTTGCTGAATAGATTCTGCCTATTTAATGCTACGAAGACTCATCGACAAAATTAAAAATCCCAAGGCCAAATTGATCGTGCGTTTTAGTATAAAATCATCTTATTTTGTAGGTAACAAATAACCAAACTCATTGTAGCACCGACAGGTAACGCCTCTAATGTTTGTACACATGCAGCGACCCATTTTTATGTAAATATACCAAGCAGCATTAAAACCTACGCGGCCTCGTCTTCTTAACCGAGTCTTTCCGATGCCTTGGTGTCGAGTTGGATGTCCGGCACTCGCATGCAGCTCTCCCTGCCGAAACAGGCGCCTCATTTTGGGCTTCGTTGTTGTAGTAACCGGCCATCTCCTTGTTGCACCTCGGCAACTTTGAGGGCGTTTCGTCGACAATATCATCGTCGCACTGATGGCCATTAAACGCCATTGAATTAACCAGTTACTACATATATATGGTATGCTACAAATAAGTCAGAAGTAAGAAAATGCAGAGAAAACCTTAACAGACAAATTGTTTAGCCGGCTAACTGAAATCTTAAATGGCTGAGCTACACGTCCTTTTTGTGTTCGCTGTCAGGAGGAAAGGTGGGCGGAGATAAAAGGTGATTGACAGGGGTTAGAACAAATCAGAGGACAAGCAGACAAAAGAAGTTGACGTCACTCTTCCTGTAGTTTATATAATACTGAGGAGCAAAAGTAAAAATGAAAGAAGCTCATTTTTATTAAGAATGAAATTATACAAACTTCTTAATGTTTTAGGGTATAAGTAGCCCAAAACTCTAATATTTAAATATTATTATTATATTTTTCTTTTTTCTGTATAAACCTGGTTATATTTTATAGATTCAAACACAAAAAATATGCTTTTTAATATAATAAAGCTTCAATTTATATTTAAAATAGCTGATTTTTTTCATGCTTTAATTTAAAGAATTAATAAATTTCAGAAGCTTAATTTCAGAAGTTATCAAACCAAATTTACATTTTTGTAACCAACACGTTTATTTTGCTATGTGTTTTTTTTTGCATTTGAAATAATAATAGCAAAACCTCACATATGTTTGCATGGTATACTGCATGTGTTGTGAATGACTATCAACTACTACCGCATCAAATTTTATGTCAATATCTGTAAAATTAACTAAACACACTGAACACCCTGAACTGATAACAATCTGCTACACTCAACAGATGAAAATACATGTTAAACAAATGAATATACATTTTTAAAATCTTATTTTTATTGATGTTAATATTGAAGTGCAGAGTTAAAAACAGTGCATAAAAGAGCTGATAAAACTAAAACCCAATTATAATTTCCATAAGAACAATACATTTCAGTACATCTGACCTCAGCTCATTTGTGCTCATACAAAATTAATTTTATGCAGAGCATTTCTTTTGTCATTAGGTTTTTTTCCCCACCCCAAACAGGATAAACAAAGAAACAAATGAATAAAAAGCTACGAAAAAGCCCTTAAATGCCAGAAAGTACATAATTAGCTGGCAGAGCATGGTGGCTTTAGGGCAAGGTGATCACATATTTTACATTTTATTATAATGACACTTTTATGTTGCATTTTGAAAATATATCAACAGAAGATATAATGTCAAATGTCTCAACTGAGTTATCTATCATCAATGAGTTACAAACATCACAAGTCAGACAATGCTTTTTGTTCAAGCATAGTAGTTTGGCATCCACTGTTTTATACCATTCCCCCTACAACATCCAAAAATATCAGAAAAATCAAACTTAGTTTGCCATGGTTTATATGATCCTTTATTTTCTTAAAATCTAGGACAGAAATAGAAATACACTAAGATGGCCAACCACAATGCAGTCTATGCTAACAAGGATAAAATTTGGGCCACCATCTTGGTAGCGTCCTTAGTTACTCCTGGCATGGCAGCAGGCCACAAATATCAGGGGGAGGGGGGCGCTCTGGTAAGACAAAGTGGACATGAAAAATACTTAAAAGTGCAATTATGTACTTGTCTGGCTACAATTTAAGCACTTGGTACTTTTCTCACAGTATCCGGCTGGATTGGCGTTTTGCCTATGCTAACACTGGAGCAGGCTTGGTGGGACGCTGTTTACAGAATATGATTTTCCCCTGTCTTTACAATATGCATGGCATGTGTTTTTAAAAGTGATAAAAAAGGCTATTTTTATGCATTTTTGGACTAATGAGTCCAATTTGTGTCTTTGACATGTAAACAGTACATAGTGATAGGTGTAGTACCTAGCAAGGTGGTAGCCACAAATATCATCTAGTGCTGTCAGTGGCCATTCTAGTGTACATCTACTTCAGTGATGCAGAATATCACTAGTTTTGGCTTTTTATGTCTGTTTCCTAATAATATGTACATAGATACCTGAATAACGTATTTGTGCATATGTACAAATAAATATAAAGCATATTTAGCCATCATTTAGTCCTGTTACTCATAATATCAATAACAAAAAATAATAATAATGTGATAAACTGCTCAAACCCATTAATCTACACTTCACATTCAACAAAGTTCAAGTTGTGCACACACTAATCTCACAGCTACCAGCCTCAATCCTGCAAAAAGCAGGCAAGTAATCATTAACAGATACCTTTTAATGCCACATTTACAGTAAGTGCATAAACAACCTAAAATCTTAACCCAGTTCCATAAAATGGCCTAACTAAAATCAACATGTTAAAATTTGTTTCTTGAAAGGTCAAAACCATTTATTACCAAAACCATAAAACACAGACAAACCTAACAACTAATGCTGAGTTAATGTCATGATCAAAGGTCTGAGAAGTCAACTGTTATTACTACAAGTAATTATTAAGCTGCTGATGTGTGCCATCCTTTTGCTGTGACTATTGTAAGGCACCATAATCTTAACGCCCTAGGTTACATATTTTAAAGCCTTAGCTTCCCTTTCATTATAGGCACTAAATACCTTTATTTTTTAAACTTCCATACCATCAGCAGTGCACAGACACTTACTCCAGCAGCCACTAGAAAGTACTTTGCATTATGTGACTGGCTAGGGAAGGTGTGAGGAGCAATCTTTTTCTCTGAACTCTGCAGGGATTTAGGCTCAGAGGGGTTGTTGCTCTCACCATGAGAGTGGTTTAAACTTGACAGAGGAGCACTAGTAGCATTAGTAAATACTGGTGGTTCAGACATGCTTTCAGTAGATCTTTTACTGATTATTTGAACATGTGGCACCATAGTTTGACCATCCAGGTTAGGGACTGATGGCATCTCTGATACATGCCCCACATTTTCCAGCACCTCCTCCATGCTCTGATTGGGAGACTCATAATGGTTCTCCTCAGGTTCGTTGTGATTAGGAGTGATGCCATTCTCTGGGCAAGACAAGGCTGGAGTCACTGTGTCAGCGGAAGCCTCGCTTATTTCCAGACGTCCACTGGTACCAGAGTAAGGCTCAACATGTGAGTCAGACACCTGGACAAGAGAACTGGCAGGATTTTCTGGTTGAAAGCTGATGAGTTGGTTTGGTTTGCTCAGACACACAGTTTCATAGTCATCATGAGAGGTGTTCATTCTATCAGGATAAGGCACGGGAGAGGTTGTAGCTGCATGTCCTGTCAATGGGGTGCTTTCGACAAGCTGCAAGAGAAAATAAAAGGTGTCAGGTTCATTTTTAATTGAAGTTTGCTTATATCTTAAAACCCTTCACTTCACTGAAGTGTAATACCACCAATCCCAACAGCCCCAGAGGCTTTTCAAACTGAATTCTACTTATTTTTCTTTCAGGGTTTGCCACAGCGAGTTATCCTCCTCCTAATTCTGTCTTCTGCATCCTCTGGCCTCGCTCCAACTACTTGTCCTCTTTAACGGCATTTCTCTCCATGTGGTCTTATGGAACTGATTTATAGGTGATAATACGTTAGACACCAATAGCAAAGGTAAACATTTACTGAATATCATCAGTTTCACTTTTATAATAGAAGTGCTGGGGTGCAAAACAAAAGGCCACTATTAGTGTAGCAGATCAATGTTTATATATACTGTATATTAAAAAAAAAATTACCCAAAATTTTACCAACATGTCAAGTGTTCTACTAGAGGGGAGAACACTCTGGACCATGTGTATTCTAACATCAAACACGCATACAGAGCCACCACCTCCCCCACCTCGGGCAGTCGGACCATCTTTCTCTCCTGCTCTCCCCAACTTACATCTCCCTCAGCCGCAGCACAAGGCCCATCATAAAGACCGTTACATCCTGGCCTGTTAATGCTCTCAGCGAACTTCAGGACTGTTTTCAACAAACTGACTGGGGCCTATTCGAACACCAGCAGCTGGAGAAGCACACAGGAACGGTTCTGCATTGGAAATGTGACGGAGGAAAAATTCATCCGGGCTTATCCAAACCAGAAACCCTGGCTCAGAAGATCATTGGCTGCCCTCTCCCCTCCCTCTTGGACATTTACTCATCACGCTGCCTCAATGAGCTGAGCAGATCGTCAAGGACAGCTCCCACCCAGGTTCTGACCTGTTTGACTTGTTGCCCTCAGGAAGACGCTACAGGTGTGCACAGGTGTGCCAGAACAAGAACAAACAGATTCAAGAACAGCTTTTTCCCGAAAGCCATTACCCTACTGAACTCTCGCATGCACTGACTTTTGTTTATAATCAGCGAGAAACTTGCCTACTGTGAAACAAACACATCTGTAGGACATATGTCGCTTTGTTTTATTTTATTAATGATCACATGCTATATCAGCAGAATCTATATTCCTCAATATACAAAATGTGCAATACGTAAACAATGTGCAATATTGTCATCTAACTTCTACTTCAGCTTCACACTTACAAGTGATTCTTGATTTCATTGTTTTCCTCACTGTTGTACATATGTAGGTATGCACATGCATATATAATATGCAAATATATAGGCATATCTTAGCTAATTTTATCTTGTTACTTTTATTCTTTCTATCTATTTTAATGTGTGTTTTGCACTGCTGAGGGAGTGGCTCTAATCTCGTTATGCACGCGTGTAATGACAAAAGCATTCAATTCAATTATATATATTTGTATAAGCATTTACAACGCATAGAAGTTGCTGTTTACCTGTGTGACTGCAGGTTCAGACATCTCCTCAGGCAGAAGAGCAACAGTGGGAACTTTATTGACCGGAGGAGTGGTGTCCTGGACTGGGTGCTTCTCTGGTGTCATTATTGAGACAGAAGGACCACTGGAGTTTATTTGATCAGGAGCTGGGCTGTGTGGTGGCTTGTCGTTTGTGGTAACTGCTGTGTGATCTGAAGAAGGTGAAGTGCCTGTTTCACTTGTTGAAACTGGATGGTGCTCTTGAGGAGGTGTCAAAACATTGACAGCAACCTCTTTGTTTCCTGAATTCACCTCAGCTGGGATTAGACTAGTGTCTCCAGGGACAGCTTGAATATTTGATTCAGAGTTTATCTCCGGCTCCTGGTGAGAATTAATCATTTCCTGTGGCTGTGGGGCTTCTGCTGCTTGAGCATGTGGGATCTCTGGGGAAGGCAAAGGTGTTAAGGGACGAAGTGGAGCTTTATTCTCTGTTGACACTGGATGCTCAGGAACAGGCTCAGGTGGGGAAACAGCTTTAGTAACTTCAACTGCTTGCTGCTGTGGGAGATTTTCCACAGAGGATGGGGCCTGAGTAGCTGGAGACGTTTCTGCAGCATCTTGACTGTTTCCACCACTCTCTGTAATAGGTGGATGACTGGCACCCTGTGCTGGATGAACATGGGCCCTGACAACAGTTGTTGGAGAGGGAGCAGGACAAGAATCTAGAACAAAGCAAATATTGATCATTGTGGGAATGCTGATTCACCATTCTGTTTGTTTTCCATATTTCTAAATACTTCTGCATACTTTGTGCTATTTTAGCCAATCAAATAACAACATGTTCAGCTATGACTTGTTTTTTTGTAACTTTGATACTTTTCAAAAAATTTAAACTTTAATTACAAATATGTTTCTACAAAATAGATTGAGATCTCTTTAATTACTTCAAAAACATTGTTCTTTTAAATCTGCTTCAGCATACTCTATTTTCATCTTCCTATGCTACTTTTAGCTGTTAGTTAGTCTTTTGTTACATTTAGCTTTTAAATAACTTTTTGATATTTTTAGTTTCAAGCTAGTATTTTAATACTTTTAGCAAACCTTTTGCTACTTTTAGCTAGCCCTTTACAACTTTAGCTTTCAGCTAGCCTTTTGATACTTTTATCCTTTAGCTAATCTTTTGTTGCTCTTAGCTAGCATTTGAACAACTTTTAGCTTTTAACCAGCCTTTTGCTTTTTTTAGAATTTAGCTAGCAATTTGCTACTTCAGCTTCTAGTAGGGTGACCAGATGTCCCCGCTTTCTGGGGACACCTGTCCACAGCTAAAGTTGTCCCTGGAAATGTCCCAGATTTTAGAGATTTATAAATAAGAAAAAAATGTTGTGTGTAGAGTGTTATTACGGTAGAAAGGCAAAAGGTGCGAGTGAGCATGTTGTGCGCAACAACAGCTAGTACAGTAGCCGGTTGAGGTGCTGGTAATGTTACAGACAGAGAAGAAGAAGAAGAATTGTGTTTTACAGTTGATTAGAGACCTTTAGTTTATATTTACAGAGCTAGGTGAGTTGTTTTACAAATTTATTATTGTGATTAGTGAACATAGACTTTCAGGTTTAGGTGTCTGCTCAGTTTAGACACATGGAAGTTCCTCAGTGACGGAAACTGAATGAGGCAAGAACGGCAGGAACTGAGGATGATGAGGAGGGAGAGATCATCATCTGGTTTAATGTGCATTTCTTCTGTTGTATGAGCTTGTAGCTTCAAATAAAAATAAGTTTTTTGCTAAATATATAATTTTTGGCATTTCCTCAGCTGAGGAAACTAGTTAAATAATTAAAAAAAATACTATTTATAATAAGATTATACTAGAATGACCCCAGTTTCTTATCAAAAACTAATCAATGTGTAAAAGGTATCTAAAACAAAAATCATATTTTATTTGTTAAACTGTACATTTTCAGTATGTTATACATTCTTGTGTTTTTGAAGGGTATTGTGATTAAATTCGGTCTCTGTTTGAGAGCAGTGTGTATAAGTCCTTTACACACCTATGTAAAGATGTACATGTTCATGTTCACACACAACCTAGGTACTTTCACTTACATTAGTATACACCCTTGTCCCCCAGTTTTAGTACTCTATTACTTCATTCATTTTATTAGGGATTTATTATTATGGCCATAAGATGTCTATCTTCTTCTCTTTGGACCTTCATGCTCAGTTAGAAAACAATTACTGTTCTCCAAATGTTTCTTACTTTGCATAGTGAAATAACGTCTGAGCTAAAAAACTTGCAAACCTTCATTTAGATTAGAGCTAAATTTAACATTCTGATTGTGAACACTAACTGCTAAAACAGTCAGTATACTTCTTTCTACCACAACATATAGATCTGGAAAATTGACTTACTGTTAACACCTTTCAGAGCTCTGTATTCTGCTCTCATCTCAGCTGCAAGGGCTGACTGCTCACATGCCTCCAGGCCTTCAATGAACTGCTCTGCCCAATTTTCTCTTCTTTTTAGACAATCAAGGAGAACCATCATAGCGTCATAATTCCCATTAGTTTCTCGTTTTGCGTCAATATTTTCCTAGAAGAGGATTGAAAAAGAAGAAAACAGTTTCAGAACAGTGACCAAAAGTTTTTGTATGTTTAATTGTAGGAGGACATTTACACTGCAAAATGCACTGTTTTTCATCAAGAATAATATTTTGCTCAGTGAGAACAGAACAACTTATCACACACCTTTTGGCCACTATTTAGGTCAAAAATACATTTACAAAAAAGTAAAAAGTTGTTTGCTATGTTTACTTAGATAAAAAATAGTAACCTGTATTTGTCATTACCTCTTTTTTAACCTCATAGCCACGTCACTACAGTAGAACAAAGGACGAACCACTGGCTCTACAGTAGTAATCTTACAATTATTTTAAGGCCATTGCAGTTTAATAAATGGGGAATGTATTCAGTTGCATTTAATTAATTGTAACTGAAAATATAAAAAGGTAGCACTTTATAATAACTAAACCTTATTTAGACTTATATAATAATAATAATAATGCATTTTATTTGTAGCGCCTTTCAAGACACCCAAGGACACTTTACAATATAAGGGAACAGAAGAATAACAACAAGAATAACAGCAATAGAGGAGTAACAAACAGGAGAAGTTATAGGGAAAAGGCCAGCTTAAACAGATGAGTCTTGAGTTGTGATTTGAAAGTCAAGGGATTGTCAATGTTACGTAAGTCAGGTGGAAGAGCATTCCAGAGTTGTGGAGCAGAGTGGGAGAATGCTCTGTTAACCATGGTACTGAGGCGGACAGGAGGAATGTTGAGGTGGATGGAGGACGATGAACGAAGGGAGCGTGAATGGGTGG
>NC_051439.1:1351116-1357416 GCF_001649575.2 Kryptolebias marmoratus | reverse complement strand
CATGAGGAGAGAGTTTGTGATTCTGAGGAGAGTTGATTCTGTACTGTGACTGGAGCGGAAACCTGACTGAAACGGTTCATACAGACTGTTTTGTGTTAAATGGTGGTGGAGCTGGGAGGCAACTGTTTTCTCCAGAATTTTGGAAATGAAAGGAAGATTGGAAATAGGGCGAAGATTACTGAAATTATTGGGATCTAGACCAGGCTTTTTAAGGATAGGTGTGACGACAGCAGTTTTGAGAACAGTTGGAATAGTTCCAGCAGAGAGAGAGGAGTGGATGATAGCAGAGATGATAGGAAGAAGCGGAAGAAGACAGAATTTTATAAGATCAGTGGGGAAGGGATCTAGAGAACATGAGGTGGGCTTGGCATTTCGAATGAGGTCAGCTATTTCAGAGGGGGGGTGAAAGGTCGAAAAAGGTTGGGTGAAGGTAAAAGATTCTGAAGGGGTAGAAAGAGGAGAGACAAGGGACAATTCTTGATGGATTTTGGTGATTTTATCAGTAAAAAAGAGCATGAGAGAGTTGCAGCTATCTGTTGAGTGAAAGTGAGCTGGGAGAGAGTCACGGGGATGAAAAGAATTCTTCAACAGTGAGAAGAGGATCTTAGTGTTACNTGTTGTAGGAGGAAATGAGACCAGAGTAGTAATCGGATTTTGTTAGAGAAATTGATAGCTTATAATGCGATAAGTGAGAATTGTACATGTCCTTATGGATATGGAGACCAGATTTTTCATAGAGTCGTTCGAGACTAGAGACTAGACTAGATCATTAATATATCATTAATTAACTTTGAGAACATCATTAATCATCAAGCTATCATTAATTTATAGCTTATTAGGAATGAATTATCCTTAATTAATGATGTTTCCAAAGTTAATTAACCATTTATTAATGATTAAATGAAGCTAAATAAAGTGTAGTTATTATAAAGTGCTACCAAATCTCCTAAAATATTTTATTAATAAAAAATAAGCACGTATTGTTTGTGTTAAAACGACCTTTAACATTTGAGAATTTAATATGAAACAAAGTGAATTAATATACATTAAATTATTGCTTGATGGCAGCTGGCAGGAAAGACCTCTGGTAACGTTTAGTCTTGCACCTCGGCAAACTTAGCCAGCAACTGAAGGTGGTCTGATGAAACACCTCCAGGGCATGAAGTGGGTGTCTGTTTTTATTCATGATGGCATTTATTTGTTAAGATTGAGCGTTGCAATCGCAATGCGCAGACTCATGGTAGAATTTAAATAAAAACTAATTTATTAACAAAAAGAAGACAAGAAAACAAAAGGCTGACGTGGCAGCAAAAACTAACAAAAACACAGAGTTTGAACGTGGCATGGAAAAAGAACACAAGGACATGAACAGCAGACCAGAATGACCCAAAGGAATGAACCAGCGAGTAACGAGTGACGAAGACCAGATTATATAGGCAGAGGATAAATGAGGAAGTGGACACCGGTGACTGATTTGTAACTAGAGACAGGTGTAGATGGGCGTGGCAGGCTGACTGGAGAGCTACTGAACTGAGGACAGGTGAATGGTGACAGAGAAACACATAACAAAGACAACCAGAACAAAAGAGTGACAATATCACATAATACAGAAAAATAACTCCAATCATTGCATTATTCTCTTTAGCATCCTGCTCAGCCCAGTCCTGTGTTTTTTCCATCAGTTTGTTAAGTCTTTGTTTATCCAAAATGCGAGCACCCACTCCAAAGAACAAGGCACTGGCTACAACAGTCCTGTAGAAGGAGCACAGCAGGGTTTGGCAGAGGTTAAAGGATTGTAGTATTCTTAGAAAATACAGCCTGCTCTGTCCTTTCTTGTATGCTGTCTCCATGTGCCAGGACCAGTCCAGCTTGTTGTCCAGCTGTACACCTAGAAGCTGGGGACACACTCCACTTTCCCTCTTTTTCTTAAAATCAACAACCATCTCTTTGGTCTTTGAAATGTTCAGCTTCAGATGGTTATGATGACACCAATTCACAAACTCCCTTCCCATTCCCCTGGTATTCAGGTGGGCATGAATCCTCTGGAGCATCATAGTCACCGACACTGGCTGATATCTAAACTGTAAGGGGTCTGGGAATGTGTTGACTTTTGGTCTGATGTGGGAGAGAAACAGTTTTTCCAGCATCTTCATGATGTGAGAGGTTAAGACAATGGGTCTGAAATTACTGGAGCCTGTTGCATATTTTTTTCTTGGGAACTGGGACTAGACATGTCTTCCAGTAGGTGGGAATTTTCTGCAGCCACAGGCTCAGATTGAACAGGTAACTGAAGATGTCACACAGCTGAGAGGAGCAGGACTTAAGGAGTTTGGGGCTGATACCATCAGGTCCAGTTGCTTTGCATTGTTTATGTCTGTTTAGTTCCCTTCTGACCTGGAGTGTGTAGATTATTGGGAGCGGCTGTGGCTCAGTGCTTAGCGCAGTTGTCCTCTAATGAGATGGTTGGAGGTTCAATTCCTAGCAGCAGTCACATGTCGAAGTGTCTCTGGGCCAAACACTGAGCCACTCATTGTCTCTGATGTGTGCCCCATCAGTGTATGAATGGAGTTTAAAGCACTGTGATTTATTCATTTTAGCTTTGTAGAGATTTAGTAGAGTGCTGTATGAATGGGTAAGTGAGGGTAAATTGTGCTGTAAAGCGCTTTGAGTGGCCTGGTTGTTAGGGGTGAAGCTAGTGGTAAGGTAATGGGGGTGAAAGAGGGAAGGATAGTAAGACAAGTTGTTTGCATACCATTGGTGCAAAAAGTGAGTGTGTTAGCTGGTTGTGAGGTAGCTGAAGAGAGGTGGTTTAGACACATACAAGGTGGTGGTGGTGGCCTCCAACACGAAGGGATTTCTCTTTTCTATCAAAACCTGTGATCGTTCTCATTCTGGACCAGACCTGCTTCACCCCATTTTGTTACAGCTGCCGCTCCAGTTTGTTTCCGCAGCTCTGCTTCTCCTCTTTAATTTTCATTCTCAGCTCTCTTTGTATTTCTTTTACATTAGCTCTGTCCCCATCCTGAAAGCTTTTTTCTTCAAGTTTAGCAGTGCTTTCAGGCTGCTGGTAACCCAAGATTTGTTGTTGGGATAACACTGACATCGGTGCAAAAACTTGATGAAATCAGTGATACAGTCAGCCAGTCCTTCAATGTCATATGCAAACATCTCAATCAGTGATTTTCAGGCTACACTGCAGAGACCCCATAGATTCCTGGGTTGGTAACTGGTGTTCTTTTTACCAGGTGGTGGGAGAGGGAGACATGGTTAAGATCTCTGAATAGGAAGATGAATGAGTCTGGATATTTAACTTGTAGTCTTGTGATAGCTTGTGATGTAGTGCATGCTACTATCTCATGTGTCAACAAAGGAATGCAAGAAGAACTGTGATCACTGCAGAGAGATCCAAGCAGCCAGCATAAATATTTCCACTTTGCCTACTTTACTCCCACTTTTACTTAACAATACTTTACTCGTAATACAGCAATATACTGTCTAAAGAAAAGACTAAAAAATAAAAGATTAAAAAGACTATAAAAACTGGTTACTACTACATGTTAATAGATTACTACTTATCATTATGCTACAATAAAAACAATCTCTAACATAACTTTGGATCTCATGAGACCTACCCTGTCGTGTGTAGTCAGACACGGTAGATAGGGCATTATTTCTCTCACTTTCACTTTGCTAACGATGATTGACATGTTCCGTCGCAAATATCCATTCCAAAGTCTGTCACTGGCAAACGACATCTGGAATATCAGAAAATAGACAAAAATGTTAAAAGTTCTCAGTAGGCCTGTCACGATAACAAATTTTGCTGGATGATTAATTGTCTCTGAAATTATTGGGATAAATGATAATATTATTTGGAGGCCGTTTTACACTAATGTAATGATAATAACATAATAGCGCCAGTACATCCTCTCAAAGATTAATAAACTTTAATTTCAAAAGAACACTTAACACTGGAGCTGGAACACAAAATAAACAAAACAACTGAAAACAAAAATAAAATGGACTCTCAGTCTCCGTTAACAAAGAATGCACTTGAAGCGAAATAAAACCTACAATTAACCAAAACAGTATGGATTATTAAGTCTGTAAACTAAACCATTAGTTTTATATAGAGAAGATGGACAAAACTGACAGTTTTATAATCAAAAAGTGCAAACAAACAAAAGCAAACAGTGACAAATGCACAAATGTGACATATCAGCTCTCAGCGGTTCACCTCGGTCATTTGGTTTGAATCTAAAGTGCTCCCACATCGCTGCTGTTATGTTCAGCCTTAAAACCAATTCCACTTCGTTTTTCCCCCCAATATCAAACAGCGTTTCTTTTGCTTGCTAACTCCTCAGGGGGCTCTAATGCTGCAGAGGTACAAGACGATGCACCTTGGCTGGCTACCTGACACAATAGGCCACGCCCCCCTTACGCTAAGGAAATGAGAAAGGGAGGGGTCAGTGAAGAGCAACAGAGCTGAACCTTTTGTCATCCAGCGTCTTCAGTAGAAAGAGAGAGAGACACGAAGAAATGATAACGCCAATAAATGAAAATTATCAACCTCATTTTAATTTATCGTGCGATTTATTGATTTATAGTTTATTGCGACAGGCCTAGTTCTCAGCTGACCCTACATTTGCTTACTGGCATTCACACCCAAAATCAAAAAACATACATTATCTGCCATCTCTCTGCCTCTTTCATAACATAAGTGATGTGAAAGTACCTGATGAAAACAATGATGTGAACTTTGGTGTTTGTAACAATCACAAAAAGAGCCAGCAAGGAGATTTCTTACACAATAAAACTGAAATTGAAAGAAAAAACTGGCATAATTGCAGCTGAGGGGGGATAATACAATTTTTACTTTTCGTCTCTGTTTAGTAGCAATAAAACTCTTTTTTGTCACAACTACAAAAGTTTTTCTTCTTTCTTTTTCAAGCAAGAAAACACTCCCACTTTAAGGTTGCAGAAGTAAAACAAACAAAATAAGTCACTTATTAAATGTCTTTGGATGACAGCTTAATATGCATCACAAAAGTTTCACCACACGCACAAACACTTTCACTTGGGTTAATGTTATGTACGGAAAACACTGTAAGGCCTGTTGTCTGTTTGTACCTAAACAGCCAGGCTAAGTAATCTGATCACAGGTGAAGCCAAGGACATCTGCATCATACACCAGGTCACCCTAAGCTACATATGATAAGAATTAAAGGCCTAACAGTCTTTGAATATCGCCCAGCGCCTTTCATGTCAGAGTTCTAATAAGATCATGTCGTGTCGGGAAATGACAGAGCTGTGGCTGTTTTGATCAAAACTTTAAAATAACACTATGCATTGGGAATGGCAGTAGTAGAGCTTTCTGCCTGCAGGTCAAAATACAATCAATCTGAGGCAGCAACCAAAGAGCAAAGTCTTCCTGGTTTTATCATCAGCCCACAGAGGCCACGGTTTACCTGATACACACAGAGACCAATAGATATGCAACAGGTTATTTAGTGTACATCTGAGTGTAAAGTGATGAGAGATGGCAGATTAACAGTACAGAGAAGACTTTGTCACCTTGACACAACCTGAACAAACAGTGTGTGTCTGAGCCACATGAATGACCTCTACAGCCTCCTCGGCCGTCCACTCCTCTGGGTCAGGTTTCACACAGAAAACATCCGGTTTCAGCCTTATAGCACACCAGCTTTTAAAAATTATATCTCTGAAAAATACATGGAGTTTTTGTTCAAACTACAGACTGAGAATGTTGCGGGTGGGGGTGGGGTGCAAGAATGCGTGTAAAGACTTTTAAAAAGTTTTAAAACACACAACACTGACAAGACAGTGGAATAGGTATAGCTAAACTATGATAGAAATGTAACGTACCGCAGTGAAGTTAGTTTCAAGTTGGATATTCGATATTTGAGCTCCGCGGAGTTAGCGGCGTCCAGCTCACGGCTGCCCCGAAACAGGAGCGCTAATGTCGGCCAGCCGTTCTCTGCCGGCCCCTTCTCTCACGCGCGGTGGTTCACTTAGGGACCGTCAATAAATTTTCCTAACCCTTCGCTCCTGAAAAACAAATATTAATATATTTCTCTATATTTTATCCCATTTGAACCCTTTTTTATATTTTTTAGATATATGTTTGGTGAAAATTTATCATTTTTCTACAATGGCTTCCAGGTCATGTGACCCACTGACTCAACATCAGTCTGATATTATTCTACTACTCTAAACAGATGTGGCACAGTCCATTTTGTATCATTTGAACCTTTTCTTTCTTTCTTTTTTTTTTTTTTG
>NC_051439.1:1343902-1350471 GCF_001649575.2 Kryptolebias marmoratus | reverse complement strand
AAAAGGGTTCAAATGGGATAAAATAGATTGTGCCTCATTTATATAATTTCGTAGCATGATTTACCAAAGGTTTTGTACCAGTTGGTGAAACGACAAGAAATATATTAATACTTGTTTTTCAGGAGCGAAGGGTTAGGAAAATGTATTGACGGTCCCTAAGTGAACCACCGCGCGTGAGAGAAGGGGCCGGCAGAGAACGGCTGGCCGACATTAGCGCTCCTGTTTCGGGGCAGCCGTGAGCTGGACGCCGCTAACTCCGCGGAGCTCAAATATCGAATATCCAACTTGAAACTAACTTCACTGCGGTATGTAACGTGATAAACAACCGCAAAGGCTATAGTAGCATTTAAAGGTCGTGGACAAGCTAATTACTACAACCAGGAAGTAAAATGCCTATAGTTAAGGTAATCTCAGCTAAGTCAAACACTGGATAATAGTGGTTAAACAGCAACGGCAGATATTCTAGCACTCACCTTTCTTTTTTTTATAGCCTTCTCTGATTGACACTCTTCCCGAAAAGTGTTGTTTCTGTAAACGGAAGCCTCCGTGCTTTTCTGCTCACATCTGCTCAGAGGTTTTCTCATACCCTAACACGTTTGGACAAGGGAAACGTCAATCAAACCGTGGTCCAATAGAAACGAACTCCTGCAGAACAGGAGGCGGGATAATTGTGACTTCTGGTTTACGTCTATCTCTAATCCGCCACAAGGATTAAACGGAATAAACAAATAACACAAAAATGCCATTTTATTTATAATTTTTAAAGTTATTTTTCACTACCAGGAAAACTAGGTAGTTGATTTAATCCTAATTTCTTTGCGCGCAGTATTCAGCATAGGTTTGCAAACATTATGCTGAACATGCTGCCAAAAGTGAAAGGGCATTGTTTTTGCCCATGTCTGTAGGCATGCTCGTTTGTGTCTGTTATCAAACATTTACATTTACATTTATTACTGAACAACCACATTTAAGATGACTGACACAGGCAAGTGACCATAAGCCACACAAAAATGGCTCTAACTCCAGCTAATTTTACAGACACTGGTAGTAGCTGAAGGTGATCCCCAATTTACACTCTAAACACTAACTGATTGTGCAATATCTGTTTACAAAAAGATCAAATCTCAAGCAAAATATAGAAATTATATCTAGGAAAATAAAAATTGAAGCTATAGAACAGACCTGCTTGGGTGACCAAATGCATTTTAACTCCGACTTGCCAACTGCAAGCATAAACTTAAAAAAAGTAATTTAACAGCACCCGAGAGCGAACAAAGTCCAAATTAAACGTTAAAAAGTTTTTAACCAGAAGATGGCGCCCTTTACTTGTTGACACCTAAGTATTGCACCATAGTATGGATGAGCCAAGGTTTTCTAATAAACAAATAAAAAGATAAAAGCTGTGCTCTGATTTAAGGTAAGATATGTAACTGATGACAGTTTGATAACCACATTGGCAGGTGTGTTTGTGATTACTTAAAAGATGACATTATGTTGATGATATGAACTGAGGATTACAAATGTTTTTAGAAAGCTGTCTAATTTTTAAATATGTGTCATGTGTCTGGGTTTTGTTCTGTTTTGATTTAGGGTTTTCTTGTATTTGCTGTTTTTTGTCCTTGTCTTGATATTGTTTTGTCTTCTTTATGCTTTGGTTCTGTGTTGTCATCATTCACCTGTCCTCCGCTCAGCAGTTTTCTGGTTTCTTGTCACACCCATCTCCAGCTGTCTTCACTCCTAATCACACACCTGTTCCCACTTCTCCTCATCACCCTCTGCTTTAAAACTTGTTCTTCCTCTCCACCTCTCTGCCGATTCATTGTTGTTTGTTCATGTTAGTTTCTAGTCTGGTCTCTGGTCCCTCTCTGTTTTTGCCTCGCCTTGTCTCGCCTTTGTTTACTGCCTGGATTTTTGTTATAGTTAGTTTTGCTGCCACGTCAGCTTCTTGTTTTCTAGTTTTGTTATTTTTATAAATCAGTTTTTGTTTTAAAAGATGAGTCTGCATCTTGGGTTCGCACCACTGTCACCACGTCCTGACAATACGTCTGAAATTAATTTAGACAAAGCTGCATGAAAAGCTTTTTTCAATGGTAAATCTCTACTTTTACAAAACCACGACAAGTAAACATTTCATTGTCCCTTTCAGTGAATATGTCATTTTAAAAGAGCATGTCACCAATTTTACACATTCAGATCCTGTTTTGTCCTCCTGAGGAATAAATTCATCCTGTAAAGCTGTTTCATATTCTCTCATGTTACTGTCAGTCTGCAAACCCATGAATTTTTCTTACCATGACCTTGGAGGCTTCCCTCTTTTTTTATTTAAGCAATAAATAAAACGAGAAAATAAACCATAAACACAGTATTAAAAATAAATTTGGTTGATACAATTCCTGAATTCTGTAACTCGGTGACATTTCTGTGTTTGTTTCAAATAAAAAAGAAAAACATTGAAAGATTACTTTTTAATGATTTTACCCATGTCTGTAAGTAAAATATTTAATAAGAGACACTATTCCCTGCTGCATTTCACACAAGACTCTTGTGAGTAAGTTCCGATATGCATTTCTTTCTTTCTGTTGTCTGTGAAAGTAGGTGCACCTCTGTGTATTCACCTGCAGGGGACCATCACTGTCTGAAGAGGTCATTTTGAACAAGTGAAGAGTAAATGAAAAAAAAGGTCACAGACAACAGATTCCTATTTTCAGAAGAGACAGCAGGATCTGGGCTGAAACACAGTCTCAGTTGTTAGCTGTGGGGAAAAGAAATACATTTTGGAATGTATAAAAATGGGACTTATTATTTTTGCTCTCCCCCAAAAGGAGAAAAGTAATGTTTTTGCACGAGTCTGTGTTTGTTTGCAAATGATCTCATGAACCAGTGGACAATTTTTAATGAATCTGGCAGAATATAATCGTTGTGCATCTACAACTATTTGACTTTTGGAGTCAACTGTAATTAAGATTGCTGTCACAGCTGATTGACCTTAAAAATCAATTCAGCCAATTTTACAGATATTGACCTAAAGTGTAGTGAGATAATAGCTTAGACTTATCCTTAATACATATTCTGAGCACACAGATTGAACAAGAATGTTCCTTAAGACTTAACCCTGAACTATTTGGAGTAAATTCTGTCTGTTAGCAAAATATCTCCTAAACAACTTGACAGATTTAAGAATTTAGGAGTCAGCCCATATCAAGATAGCCGCCACAGCCAACTGAACTTAGAAAACACAAAAGTTGCTGTTATTCAGTCAGTTTTACAGACATTGTGTGGAGCATCTGAGTGTCATTCACGATACATACCTCAAGCAGTACTCATTGAGCAACATTTTTGCTTTAAACCTGTTAAAAATCAGACCCGTTTGTCTTTTAGCAAAATGTGTCATGAACCATTGGATGGATTTAAACACACTGTAACATAAAGGATGTAAGAAGAGTAAAATTTACCTTCCTGATGTCTTAAGCTCTCATTAAAAGGGAACCAGATCTACTGAATCGGTCAACAATATTTAGGCTATTTGTTTATCAGATCTCAACTTTTAAGGGTTGAATACATTAATTAAAGGGAATTTTCAAACATAACCTGTTAATAATACCAGAAATCAAACTTTCCTTTCAAGATTTTTGTTAACAAAATTTAAAATAAAAAAAATATGAATAAACAATAAACATCAACAAACAATTATCACAACCAAAATAAAATTGATATTAAAATTTGGGCAGAATATTTAGAGTTTTAGCATCAAGTAGTTACTCTGAACTATTTGAACTGGATTCATTTAACAATGATTTAACAAAGATGACATTCTGAAACAAGAATGAACCCTTTTATGATACAAAGGAAGACTTTGATTATAAGTTTATCTAAAACAGAGTACATTTTTAACAGAATGTTTGATTAAAATCTATTAAAGTTTAAACTCACAAGAATTTTCAACAGTTTAAGCTGTTTTGACAAGGTTTTCATTCCTGAATTTCGTTCAGAGGAGGTTAATAATTCTGACAAACTGTCAGATTCATTTGATGAAGGTTCAGATTAGAAATGAAGAATGCTTATCAACTTGCATCAGCTTAAAGTCATAACCAGACTGAAAATGCTACTTCTTATTACCAGTATAGCTGGTTCCTTACTGGATCTAAAGCTGGTGTGGCCAGTTATCAACTCAGTCAGTCTGAGTCATTCTGCAGAAGGCTGATTAGACCTCAGCAGGACCATGGGATGAGGAAGGTCTGAGGCCAGAACTCACTGAGGACAAGGGGTCAGCATTTTGTCCAAGGTCACCTGAAGTTAAGATGATGCAGCGGTCAGCTGCTGGAGGCAGGACAGAGGGTGGCTTACAACTGGGTTTATCTCTTAAAAGGTGCTGAAAATTATTTTTCAACTTCTGTTAAATTTCTCTGTTAACTTGCTGGATTTTACGAAAAGAAATATCTTGACAAAATGTATGCTTTAAACTTAGGTTAAAAGTTTACTGTGAGACAAAAGGAGAGGGAAGTCATCATACAAAAACAAGAACAAACTAGAACTGCAAGCAGTTATCAACGGGTTCCAAGCATCCTCTCTCCGCTCCAGACGTCCCGCCGGCATGGCTTCGCCGCGTCTTTCAGCCAGCGGACCGAGTCGGAAGTTGTCAGGACGGTGCGTACTCAAAAGCGTTCTGTGAGATGCAATGGTATAATTTCTGAAGAAATCTCGGGAAGAAAAAGCTAACTGCCATTTTATACCACAGAGCCAAAGAAATAAATTCATATAAAATCCATTATTCATTCAAAAAATACCAAAATATTCTCAGATGATCAAGTCTACATCTGTAATAATATGCATTTATCTCCATGTCCGTACTTTCAATGCTGTTTCAGTAAAAAAGGGTAACTGTAATTTCATACCACAGCGAGCCAAATACAATCTAATACTCTATTTATTTGTTGCTACAATATATTTGTTTTCTGCACCTTTCAAAGTATCCCTTAACTTCACTAAAACCTAAATCTCTATGTTTCACAAAAACAGAGCCTGTTGGTACTCTTTATACCATTTTCTGATTCTGACCTTATTTAAACTTAGTTTAATGTTAGAAAAAAATTTCTCTTATGTGATTTCTAATAATCAGAAGTGGGAAATGTTATGGAAAATTTTGATGGTGTTAACAATATTCTGTCTTTTTTAAAATGTATAACAATAGTTATGATTTTTCTTCTTGTTCTGGTACTTTGTTTTTCAATGTTCTTATCTTTGTGCTATGTGCGAACTGAGGAGAGACTCTGTCCTTGACTGTTAAATCTTTCTCACAAGAAGAGAAACTGCTCAGTAACTATGTAAATGTATAATAATATGATGTAATGAAACCTCTTTATAAAAGTGTATGTTGCATTTCACTCGAGGCTCTTCTCCTGGTTAAGTTCAGGGAGTGGAGTCTCCAAGCGCTTTTTTTGCCTTCGGATTAAAATTTTCTTAAAAGACAACGATCGATCTTTCTCTGATTCTTTGAAACAGTTATCTCACTAATTGATAATTATTTATTCAACAACACAAGCAAGTATTTTTCTACAAAAAACATTCATAATTTTGCATGCAGCTCCTCTCCTGCAGGAAGCAGAACCCAGAAAGCCTAACAAACAACAGTAAGAGCCGGAAGCAACATCACCAACACATCATGGCCGAGCAGCAAGAAAAACAAACACGACCGTTTTAGTTTTTCAGGCTATAGCCTTGAAACACCAGTACCTGGGGCCAATAGCAAATGAGAGACATCTGCTCTTGGGCTCATTTTGTAGCAGATACAGAAATGCAAGGCATAAATTAAACTCGGGACAGTACAGTTTTTTGCTTTGCCTCAGCCTATTTTATTTCTATTTGGCCCAGAGAAGGGTGTTTCTGAATGGTGTTCCCATATAGCTTCTTTGCATGATATAGCTTTAAAGAGCAAATATGTGACTGCAGCTCATGTAGTAACAGACAATACTGTGGTTTGATTACATAGTTCAATATACAGCTTGACTTGTACCAACAATGAGCCTAAAAACAGGATCATAACCAACTATCCATGGATGACATTTCAGTGTTTGAGAACAATATTGTGTTTTTAGTGATAGTTAGCTCTTGGCAGCTGTGATCTTGTACCTTCCAAGGTCAAATATCCTGAAGTCCTCTCTAGCGCCCTCTACCGCAAGACTGACCAGCTCCAGGAAACTTTGTTGCAGATGAGTGCCAACATCAAGGTGGTGGACATCACTGGAAAATCCCCAGGTGAGTAAGAGAAACAGCGTAACTACCTGAATTTCTTTTGGTGCTCCATAATTTTTTGATCAAAGAAAAATTGTCTGTAAAATTGACTAATAGCCATTTTTGTGTTACTAATGTCATTTAGAACTGACAACCATCTTGAATTGTCTTGTATTGAATGAGTTATAGATGTACAGGTGCTGGTCATAAAATTAGAATATCATGAAAAAGTAGATTGATTTCAGTAATTCCATTTAAAAAGTGAAACTTGTATATTATATTCATACATTACATACAAACTCATATATTTCAAATGTTTATTTCGTTTAATTTTGATGATT
>NC_051439.1:1323548-1342877 GCF_001649575.2 Kryptolebias marmoratus | reverse complement strand
CACCTGAGCAGTGCCACAGACTGATCGACTCCATGCCACGCCGCATTGCTGCAGTAATACAGGCCAAAGGAGGCCCAACTAAATACTGAGTGCTGTACATGCTCATACTTTTCATGTTCATACTTTTCAGTTGGCCAACATTTCTATAAATCCCTTGTTTTTATTGGTCTTCAGTAATATTCTAATTTTCTGATATGATGAATTTGAGATTTTCATTTGTTGTCATTTGTAATCATCAAAATTAAACGAAATAAACATTTGAAATATATGAGTTTGTATGTAATGTATAAATATAATATACAAGTTTCACTTTTTAAATGGAATTACTGAAATCAATCTACTTTTTCATGATATTCTAATTTTATGACCAGCACCTGTATATCGGCAGCTTTCTTCCGATGTTAAGGTAATTTGTTTGCCATCTCTAAAAACACACTCTTGATCTTTGAAAGGGGTGTGTCATGTCTTTCGATATAGATTTGGCCCACATGCAGAACACACTCAGGAGTCGAAAAAAAAAAAGTCCGCTTCTTAAAGGTTTATTGTAAAGAATAAAGAGTAAACAGGAACTGGAAACTCTGAGCCGGTCATCCACTATATGAAGAGGCAGAGCAGTTAATCTCAAGCTGAGAATGTGTCTGAGGAATTAACAGAAGGTTTGCTTACAGAGGGGATGATGAGTGACCGCCAGGGAGAGAGGAGCTTGGTCTGGAAGATCCACACCGACTGATCCAGGTGAGTAGTTGGACGGTAGCGATAGCCTTGCGGTTTGCAGGTGGCACAGGTGAATGGGCTTCTGGAAGGCTGGAGGGTGAGCGGGGTTCGCCCAATGGTGGAGTCCAGAGGAGCTTGGAGAAGCGACTGCCAGCTTGGAACCTCTGCAGGTGAGGCAACTTGGAAACACGCAGGAAAACGAGGACTTGAAAAAGGACTTCTGAAAGAGCCTTAGAACTTGGAACTAGACCTGGAGGCAAAACAAGAATCATTAGCCAGATTCTGAGACATTCAAGCAAGCAGGGCTAGAGAACATACCGCATGGGTTAGCACTCTGGCAAAGTGGGGCTGGCAGCAGACTCCTCTTAAGCCTCCTCCTAATGAGCTCTGATGAGAAACACCTGCAGACCTCCGCCAACCAGAGTCAAGGCTGCACATACGGAGAGGAAGTGAAAGCAGCAGGCAAAAAGCCTCCAGACCCAGTCAGCTGCTTATAAAAAACTCAACAAACAGTAAAAAAAAAGGCTCTCATGATGTAATTTTGTTGTATTTTGTTAAGAAGTCTGAAAATCTGGTCAACTTGTGACAATATCTTCTATAAGCAGCTCAGCGTGGTGACTCTCATCTGTAAACCTTTTATGGCATTACAGTAAGCTTACTGACCTGCTATGTTTTTATTTTCTACAATGCTATTTAAGACCTGGTTACTTTTTCAAGGATTAATTTTAAATGCTGGTGAATTTGCTTTTATTGCGCAAGCTGCCAGATGTGCTTCACCTCATTTAAAAGCAGGCCGTACTTTTTCTCTAGACTACATGCAGTTAAATGAAAACATGCCCTGTGTGTTTGTGGGGGAAAAAGATTTGAAGATGCACACTCTGAATATTCTCATGAGTTTGTTTTTTGTCCATTATTTAGCATTGATGTTGAGTTTCATTTACACTGTGAGGGAAAGCACTCTTTCTTTGACTTAATTTACATGCATATATATACTGTAAATGCAAAAGGTGCTCTTATGATGAGAGGGACAACTTTATAGCTGTTTTGGTCAAACCTTGCAAATGACATGCATGACTTTATACAATATTGTGAAATGTGAGATCTGTTACTGCTCAAAGAATGTGTTGGGGATAACTTGTTTGAATATCTGTCCTTATTTGTCATTTTCGTAATATAGTTAAAACCCAAAGATCAAAGTACTGATCCCTGAAAAGAACCAGGCAGGAAGCAGCAATAAAAATTCTATGCTTTTATTGTGAAGGTTAGGGGAAGTGGACCCGGCAAGTATCTGCGTATCTGTGGAAAGAAACTGCAGGTAGGACTTTATTTGTCAGCTAAGTATAAAAATAGTCTAGTAGAAAGTTAGGCAATTTGTAATTATTCTTACTTGAGTGTCTTGTCTTTTTAGGTTCCAGTAGAATCAGCCAGGATTCCAGAATGCAGAATTTTTGTCAGCGGTAGCTCTGCTTCTTGGTAGGTGAATGATTACCTTGTGAGTGTCGAGAGCAGACAGACTGATTTGCAACAGGCTAAGTTGACTTCTCCTTTTTTGTTTAGGAGGAATGTCCACGAGAGCAGGCGTTGGCAAATATTTGTGAACAAAGAATTTTAGGAGCACACAGAAAATTCTGTGAGGAGGCACAGGTAAAAACTAAACAGTTTAACTAGGAAATGTGTCGGAAGAAATACACAATAGTAGGAGCTGAACTTTGTTTGTTTGAGTAACAGGGGAGATGTTGTGTTCTAAAGTTTATCTAATGAATGCATGTTTGTTCTGGGCTTTATTCCTAATTAGGCCTACTGGTCCAGACAAGGTAGATAATTATACCAGGAAAGGTCCTAAAAAGGCACCAAAAAACAAATACAAAGAGATACAGACACACACACAAATATTACCGGGGGTTTGCCTTTGGAAGTGGTCATAAAATATTTGCTTTTACATCAACTCAACTAGTGTTCAGCAACTGTTATGGTTAGATAATTTATTATTTCCTTTTTAAGTTACTTTTAAAATAAAAGGATCAGCACTAATGTAATATTACAGTAATGCATTTTTTCAGTTATATTTATATCTGTGGGAAATACAAGTTGCCAATTTTTACAGGAGAAGTAATATAACAAAATAATATTTTATGATTCATTAAATATTTAGAAACCATGTTTCCTGTCACTTTCTAAAGGATGGTATCAAGACATTAGCTAGTCTAAATTGATATAACCTAAATGGGGACCACTATAACCAGAGCCACCACCAACACACATTTGCAATCTTGCCCTTTTGTGGTTGTTAAAAGAAGAAACCTGCTTTTAGCCATCAGTGTGTTTACCAGTAAAGCAGCTGCTGCCTGGGGCTCCATCGCCCCAGCAGATTTGACATTTTAGTCTACCCAGGTGAAAAGAAAGGTTACAGGTTAAAGAGAAAAAAGCCTCTAAAGCTCTGCAGCATGATTGTGCTCCTGCACATAATTAATTCATCGAGAATAGACCCTGTCTCCAAATGTCTGCCTGGGGTCACTTCGTTTGTTACTCTATCATTTAAGCTATTTTTTTATCATCATCAAAGGAGAATACTGCATTGCATAACAGACTGTTCATCACCCAGTAAATATGTCCACTGAAAAAAAAGTAAAATAAGTGTTATTGCATTTTTATCAGGAACGGTGGAGACGGAGGCAAACCCAGAATGCAGACTCATGTTTAAAGAAAGAAAAACTAATTTATTAAATTAAGGAAACGAACGAAAACAAAAAGCTGACGTGGCAGCAAACAGACAAGAACTAAATACAAAGCATAACTGAAACATGAAGCGAGACAGCAACAAACAGACATCTACATCAAACAAACCTTAGACAATGGACCAGCAAGGTATGGAAAGTGACCGGGTTTTTAAGACTGCGGATAACGAGGTGAGTGGGAACAGGTGGAATGATTACTGATTCGGGACAGGTGAAGATGGGCGTGGCTGACAGACAAATGAATGACTGGGGGAGAGTGGAAATGAGAACACAAACATGAGGAGGACAGAACCAAGAAGAAAACAAAAACCAGATAACTACAAATAGAAACCAAAACCAAAACCAGAGAACTAAAATAAAAACAAAACCCAGAAAAAGCCAAATCACCACAATTTTGAGACTAACTTTTTATAAATTGCACACAGTTTAGTGTACATATCAGAGTATTAAAATCATGTACTTGTCATTGTTAAGGTTGTATTGTCATCTAAAATGTGACATAGGTTTTTAGATCTGATCGGAACAAAATTATACAAGTTTTTGTGTTTGTTTCATAAGTTGAGTTTATTTGTAATATGTGCAGTCATGCTTTTTATCACCCACCATCAAAAGATGAAGGTAATTGTTATTGTTTTTGCTCATGTCTGTCTTTTTCTTTTCAAGGTTTGATTATATACATTTATCCTAATATAATACTGAACTCCATATGGATCCCATACATTAAAACCAGAGTCTCCAAAGGCTGGTCCCAGTACAGGTTTTAAGTCCCACTCCTTCCACTTAAAGGAATGAATCATTACTCTTAGTAAAAAAAAATTATAATAATAATCACATCATCATCCTCGTCATCAACAATAATAATAATACACCACAGAGTATTTTTTTGGGTGTTGAATCTTGCTTATTAACTTAGTTCTTATCTTGTTGCTGTATATTACGCTAATATGTTTACGTGTAATTAGTTCTTTCATGCTTTAAAAAAAGCATGTGACATCATGATTGTATAAGGGAGACTAGATGGGACTAAAAAGATTTGTCAGGACGTGATACAATGCGTTCAAAATAGTGTTTATATTAGGTTTATACCCAGATAACTTTAGGATAAAAAAGAACCAATAAATATTTATAGATTTAGGCATACTATTGGCAACATGTAATAGCTCTTTCATGGAAAAACACCAGGGCCCTGTTTCAGAAAGCGGGATAAGTGAAAATTCAGAGTAGGTTCTGGGATACGCATATCCTGGGTTTTCGGTTTCAGAAAACCAGGTAGCCGTTATGGTGACTCAAGTTACTACAGCAACTGACTCTGTGAACCAACCCTGCTTGGTAGCAGGATTGTTTGAGCAAATCCTAAGTCTGTCCTACTATTTTGCTGAGGAAAATGTCAGAAATGGTGTGTCCTTTTCTAAAGGAGACATTGAAACACTAATACTCTGCAAAAATCTGCATTGGGAAAGGGGGATCAGACTGCGATTAGATGTGCTATCATTTTTGGATGAGTATCTTTTCAAGGGTTACCGTGATCCATAATATATCTCAATGATATTTTCAAACCGCACATCCCTTGTATGTCACAACCAGTGAATGCTCTCAATTCAAAACAAATACTTTATGCTGCACTTCATTTTCCTGCCAACAGCAGCTTCTTGTTCAACATTGGTGACACAGAGAATCTTTCAAAAGCAACTGTATGTCATCCTGTCAGGAACATTACAGGTGCACTGAAACAGTTACTGCACACTTTTGTTGGGTTCCCCAGCCAAAGACCCACAAGACTAATAAAAGAAGAATTCCACAGAATTCAGGTATCAGTGAAGGTTAAAATTGAGTCCGTATTACATTGCGAGACCACAAGCACTAATTACGCCTTTAAACATTTTAGGATTTCATTTCCTAAATGAAGAAGACTGTGTGAATATGAAGTCCTTCCATAGCATCAATGTGCAGATAGGCCTACATACACTACACACACATACACTGAATCATCATCAGATTGTCCTTCATTGTTCTTTTGGGGAAAAATGTCAAACTGTCATTCTGCTACACACTAAAAAGTTATATCTACTTTTATGGAACACACTTCATTATGCACCTGGGTCTGCTACCCCTCTGTGGCAGAAGACAAGGTGTCTTCATCATCATCTTTTAATATAGAATACTATATTGAGTGTACTGCAATCCATTGTAAAAACCCATGTGAAGTATGAGCATCCTTACAGCTGTACTAAGGTGTTCTGGGACAGTAGGCAACATGAGAGACAGATATTTCCAACACTGTTAGGCCAACATCACATTTCTTTGTCTATATGGCTCCATTTATAATTCACCTTACATATTAGATATGATTAATGATGCATAAATGATGGTAGTCACATGTATACTTACAAGAGCATCAGTGGATGGGTGAGTGTGTTCCAGCAATGATGAGAAAAGTTGAAATGGACATGTCTTATTTCAAGAACTAACCTGTGACATAATTGTTGTTGTCCTGGGGGAAGTTGGGGTCAGATGACACCCCCCCACAGATGCCCTCAGCAACAGCTCGCCCACTGTTGTGACTGAGGGCCATCTCCTCTGCTCCTGATAGTGATGGTGGTGGACACCCTCCTGTTCTTCTGGCCTCTGCCCTTTTCAGATTTGCTATAATAGAGGTCAGACTTCATCATGTACAGCAAGCACTAATTAGACACATATCCAAGCATTATTGTGTCATTTTCAAATGTACAATAATAAATACTGGCAGTGTGAAGATAGGCTGCTACACATTGACTCTTTCCTCTTTCAGGGGAGCACATCATTATTAGCATTTGTTGCGTATACCCAGTGAATGCTGTGTATTTCAATTGGCAAAGGTTAAACATCAAAGCTTCTACCTGGACCTTAACTGATTTACAGTATTTTTATATTTAATCTTAATCTGCTGCCACGTCCTTCTTGTGCCTACTGGGTTGCACCTAGACATATATTCAGTGCACACTCAGACACACACACTCACACACTCACACACATTCACTTGTTGGATGTTTTTTCTGGGAGGTTGAATTAGTCGTGCCAAGAATAAAACTTGAGTTTTCAGTCAAATCACACTCAGGCACTGACTTGGTCAGTAATTCTCTGCCATGCTAACTCTCTCTTTTGTGGCAGCATGGATTTCAAGCCTTCTTAATTCCTCCCCTTGCCATGGTGGATCGTGTTATCTATCTTCTATTGATGAGGGCTTTTAATATGCTAGGCTCATGCTTCAACTTTCTGAAACAGGGCCCTGGTCTAGTATTATAATGCATGCTTGATGGGTTTGACCAACATGGCTAAATTGTAATCATTTCTCACCATAAATTGATCTTTGTCTAAAACTATGGCATAATTATAAGATATGTATTTTTTCTGTTATAGTGCATATGTTATAGTTGTAACTATTTTTCCTCTCTAGGACACAGAGGAATGAATAAGTATATTTCACTTATATTTCACGCTCACCTGGAAAGGATATTTCACTTCCCATAAAGTGTAATTGAGATGACTGAATGCATTCTTAATCAATTTTTAATCAAGGTTGAGTTTTATATAATGAACAACTAGAAAATGATTGTTTCCGAGTGTTGTATAAAAAATGACCAAGCCAAACTTTGACCCTAAACACCATAAACATTTCCATTTAATTAATTTAAAAATTGCTTTTAAAAAATATTCCATAATGTTTGCATTGCATCACTTAAATATATCATATTGTTAATTTTTCTGCACACTGCTAAAGCTTTTTTGGGGGGATGTAAATATTAACAGTTGTTATCATTTTATAAAATGTGACATTTTCTCAAAAGAATATACTTTTCACTGCATTTTGATGTAATGTTTTATACATTGTGCAATAAAAACACACATATTCCATATGCTTATATGTTAGAAGTAAGATGTATTAATTTGTGCAAGACTCAGGTTTTATTTTATTATTATTATTATTATTTTAAATATTGAGCAGCTTACACAACTGCTTTCTAAATCAGTCTAAACGCTGCTGTCATTGAAATAGCATTTCTGACTTGACCCAAATTACACTGCTGGATTAGTTGTGAATGTAATATGGGAATGATCTCTGTTTGAACTGTGCCTGTAATCTCAGGATCTTCTCAATTAAATAGAAAGATCTAATTGAAATGAAATATATATATCTCTGATTAACGTTTACAGCTTTTGAAAATGAATAAAGTTTTAAAATAATTGACAGACAAACGAGATACATGACTGTTTTAATATATTTATATTTTGCATCACACAAACTAAATCACAACTTAAGAGTCCATATTTACAGTGGCTTCTTATTCATATTAATGTCTTCTGCTATAAATCTAGATGCCCTACAGACAGCCAGGACAAATATTCATTAAAGAAGATTAGTAACATGGAAACAGTAAACATTAAGTTTATTTCTAGACAAGCTGACGATTGTAAACAGGCATCAAAGGATTTGCGTTGTGGGTCAACAAACGAGCTGAAGTCTTCCGCTAATAAAAATACACTCAGACATTTTGCTTCATTACAACATTTTCTCCTCCTTCTCCCACGGAACTGGATCATGCTCGTCTTCCACGTGCGTATTTCTGCGCCCCGTCCAAAAGTGTTCCACGTCGGGAAAGGTTTTCTCCTTTCCCCGAGAGAGCTTGCGGGTGACGTCGTTCGCAACCAGCTCTGCGCCGTTCCCTTCGGTTTGCGGACACTTTTTGGAGGGCTTTTCGCTTCTGCAGGAGGCCACGAGCCACATGGAGACCAGTCCATGGCGCACTTCGTCGTACATGGTCATGAGGATGACCGGAGACAGAGCGCTGCACGCGTAAAGGAGCACCTGCGCGAACATCATCAAGCCCACGGGAGGTTTGTTGTAGCCGAGTCTGATCCAGGTGAAGGCCCCCCAGTCTGGCATCAGCATGAGCCCCATGGCACCACTTTGACACAGTAAAACCAAGACTACCTTGCTCTGGTGCTGTGGGCTGGGCGCGTGGTTCACGGCGGTGTACAGAACCTTGGTGTAGAAGGCGACTGTGAGCATGACCGGCGCCACAAACGTAACAGTTGGGTAAACCTTATAGAACAAACTCATAAAGTCATAGGCGCACGCGGGCATCTCTGAGACGCAGACTGCGTTGCTGCCGTGCGGCAACAAGGAAGCGAAAAGCATCTGCGGGATCGGAAACATCATGGAGACCATCCAGATGAACGCCAACGCTCCGTGGATCCATGTCGGGCTGGACAGGGGACTCGAGGGAACCAGAGTATGTTTGGCTCTGGTGGTTGCCAATAGGATTAAAGTTTTTGCCACCACGCAGGAGTGTTGGAACCAGTCCGTGGTACGGCACACGAAACTCCCCATCGTCCAGGTCTGTTTGTAGTAGGTGATGGCGCGCACGGGGGCGCACAGCAACAAGATCACCAAGTCCGTGGAGGCCAGGGAGGCAAGCAGCGCCTTCACTTCCGAGCCCCGTCCGTTCCTGAAGTCACGGATAAAAATCAGCAAAACCAGCAAATTCCCGACTGCTCCGGACACGCAGATCCCGATCAGGATGACCGGCATGGCGGTTCTGGTGTCTTCTCCCTGAAGAAGTTGGATCCCTCCAACAAAATCGAAAAAAGTCACGTTTGCAGGTCGATCAGTATCCATTTCTTTAAAAGTGACTTTATTTTTTGAATTCTTTAAAGCTAAAGAATCTCAAATCGAAATCCTACAGAGAAAGAGAGAAAGAGAGGGGAGGAGGAGCTGTCCAGCGCGTCGCGGTGCTGAAACGGTACTAACTGTGTGTGTGTGTGTGTGTGTGTGTGTGTGTGTGTGAACAGGCTGCCAGGTATATAGGCTATTTCAAGTGCTGCCATTTAGCCTCGTCAACCATTCACGTCACTTTTTCAGTGTGGCTCCAGGTCACAACCTAAGCACACCGTGCTGCGATCACAAAAACACAGATAGATAATGTCCTACAAATGTCTCACTAAGTCAGCTGACTCTCTGCTGTATCACAATATAATTTACTTGATGAAATATTTCAAATGGTACATACAATCAACAAAAAAGAGAATGTGAGACCTACGGAAGCAATACAATTCAGTGAAGACTTCAGTGAGGGCTTACTATTTTTATCTAGTTTTATTATTTAAAACAGCAACAAAAATAACATTAAGCTGGGAATTTATTGCCTAATTCATCATTTAAATTGATTTTAACGACTTTTTTCAAGAAGTCATTTAAAGTAATTTCTTTAAAAATACTTTAAAATGATTGTTTTAAAAAAAGTCTTTCTATTAACAGGGCGGCAGTGGCTCAGGAGGTAGGGGTTTGTCCTGTAATTGGAGGGTTGCTGGTTCGAGCCCCTGCCCTGGCTGTCTCAGCAGTTGTGTCCTTGGGCGAGACACTTCACCCGCCTTGCCTACTGGTTGTGGTCAGAGGGCTCGGTGGCACCGGTGTGATGGCAGCCTCACCTCTGTCAGCCCGCCCCAGGGCAGCTGTGGCCACAATGTAGCTTACCACCATCAATGGGTGAATGATTGTAGTGTAAAGCGCTTTGGGGTCCTTGGACTAGATAAAGCGCTATATAAGTGCAAGCCATTTACCATTTAACTACAAACTTCAAGAAGTCATTAAAATTAGTTACTTAAAAAGTCATTAAAATGACTGTCTTCAAAAAGTCAAAATGATATTTTCCAAAGATTTATTAAAAGTACTTTCTTTAAAGAAGTTATAAATATGAATTTCTTAAATAATTCAACAATATGAATATCTTCCAAAAAGTTGACTTAAAAAAAAGTCACTAAATGGACTTTAAAAATAATAAATTAACATGTTTTACAAAGTCTATAGCATGACTTAAAAAAAATTGGGAAATATACTTCTTTTAAAAAGTGAAGTGAAGTGAAGTGAAGTGAAGTGAAAAAAATTTATATAGCACTTTTCAGCAGCAAGGTGATCCAAAGTGCTTAAAAAAAGGCATTGAAATTACTTTGAAAAGTCTTAAAACTGTCAGGATTTTGAGGTAGTTTTTCATGTTTAGGTTTGGGTTTGTTGTTTCTTGTATTTTGTCTTTATGTTTAGTCTTGTCTTTGTTCAGATTTTATTCCGTGTTGTTGTGGTCAATGCATTTTTGAAGTCAGCTCTGAACCCAGACAGACAGGGCTGGAGTAGGGGAGAAATGAATAAAGTGTGCTGAGGAACCTAATCAGTAAATAATCATATATAGAATGATTTAAGTGTGTTCATGTTAAAAAAGATTTAATCAGTAAAGAATCATATATAGAGTGATTTAAGTGTGTGATTAAAAGTGTGAATGATCAATGAGCATTATGTGACAGTATTAACACTTGTGAAGAGACCACAGCTTGAAAAGGGGGTCGAAAGGTTATGGGGGAAGGAAACATTTACGAGAAAATGGGGTGAGGACAGGTTTATGTAACCTCTCCAGGTTGCTCAGTTGATGGAGTAAATAGTTAGGGTTTTTCCAGAAGCTATGAAATTTGATAAGTCTAGCATTAAATAATAAGATTTTAGTATAAAATATGCCTTATTAAAAATTGGTGAGTGTTTTATAGTTTATTTGACGCTATATTCAGGCAAGAAAAAAAAGAAAAAGAGAATAAAAGTCAGTTGAAGAAAAGCAGAAGTTAGAGCAGCAGCTCAGGAAAAAGAGAAAGTGCACTTGAAAGAAAAAGGTAAAACCAGAATAGAGTGAGTTGGGGGAAGACGCGGTGGGTCCATCAGGACGTATTTACAGGCGCTCCGATTATTTTAGAAGTCATAGCTGTCACAAACTGAGCCTAAAAACTCTGATATATCATCCCACCGCTGCTCGCTTCAACCTGGAGTCTGGCCGGGCCAGATTTTAATACAACAGCCAACTTCTAAGTCTGAGACAGAAGAGAAGTCGTTTTGGACCGATTTTTTACCCACATATTCTCCGTCTGAGGTGAACAATCCTGACAGAAAACAGAGAATGGTAAGAACTCTTCCTTAATACGTTCTAACCTAAATTGTTAAATTTTGATTTGAATGTAGCTATGGTCTCAAGTGTTAAATAGACTTGATTGGTTTATATCCTATGCAGTTATCTGATTGATTTGTACTGTATCTGTCAAAGTTAAATTTAACTCTTTTCTGCAATTTATTTAAACTGCTATGCTGCCTTTAAGACTAATAAAAATTTGCAGAGCATATTAAGAGACAAAACATGGTGAGTCTATATTATTATTTTAAGTATCCCTGTGGCATTTAACACATTTTTCATAAGAACATCAGCATTTTTCTGAGTTTTTTTTATGGGATTTTCACCATTTTACTGGGGTTTGTCCATAAGTTTATCATAATTTCATTGTATTTATTTTTAAGATTACATCAAAAACTGGATTATTACTGGACTTTCTGCATGAATATTTATCAGCATCACTGGATTTTACGAGATTTTCAACAGTTTCACTAGATTCCCTCACAAGTCTCTGGATCACACATGGGATTATTAATCCACTTCACCCAGAGTTTCCACCAGATCACGGTTACAAGACCCAAGAAAAGGGATAACACTTATGGAAGCATTTCCATCAATATTCCTAAGTCCACCCGAATCAATTCACTAGAATGTTCACCTATTTGAGGTTTTAAGGATCTTGGTTCAGTAATTTATGGGAGGTTTTGCAAAAGTGGGTTCAGCACAGTCATTTAATAAAATATCACCCTGAGATCTTATTTTCCAGGATCTCAAAAACAACCAGACTGACTCATCATAAAGGCAAGAGAAATGTCTGACTGAATGAAAGATGATATGTTTTTTCACACTGCCAAAGACCAGAGGGACAGTCTCTGTTCTACATGCTACCGGATTAAGGTACAATATTTGATGAAGTCATGGCTGCACCGGAAAGACATTTTGTCCCCAAAGTTAATGAGTTGGCGTGCACACACTCATTTAGACAACATGTGCAATGTGCTGATGAAATCAAGAGTCAATATGTTGACAATCTCAAAGTCTACATGCAACATTTGGCACAATGCCCACTGGTGAGTAGTGTAACCCAAAGTTGAACTAGTCACATAGACAAAATGTGACCTACCTGTCACTGGCTGCCTACAAGCTACAGCAGGAGTAGCAAATTAAAACAGAAAAGTTCCAATATTATTCTATATAGTGAAGACTGGATCACCAGCAGACCAGATTAAAGCACTCCAGATTAATGTCAATAACCCTTTTGCCAAAGCAATATCAGCAATACCAGGCCCGGGTTAACAAGGACCACCACCAGTGCCACTGACAATAAAGGTGCTGGCAGAAATTGTGCTGCTGGTAGTGAAAGACCACGAGGAGGAACATGTATCAGGAGACAGAGGGAGAAGAGGAAAGGCAAGAGTGTAGGACTGAGGGTAGCAACTCTAAATGTACAATGGACAATGACAAGCAAGGGTAGAGAGCTGATGGGCATGATGCATTGAAGAAAGGTAGATGTATCATGTATGAGAGAGACCAAGTGGAAGTAAAATAAAGTTCTCCGCATTGGAGAAGGATTTAAGCTGTTTTACCATGGTGTGGATAGAAAGAAAAAAGAAGTAGCGGTGGTCCTGAAGGAGGGTTTGCAAGAAATGTAGTTGAGGTGAAAAGAGTGTCAGATAGGGTGTGCCTGAGGGTAAAAGTAGAAGGTCTGATGTTGAATGTTGTCAGTGGTTATGCTCCACAGGTTAGATATAATATAGAAGAGAAAGAAAATATCTGGAGGAAAACAGGAAAGGAAACAGAGGAGATGAGGAAGTGATGAGCAGGTTTTGTGTCAAGGAAAGCTGTGGCGGTTCTGTTGTGGATCCTGCAGGGGCCAGTGCCCCCATAAAACAGAATCTGGACCCGTCTGTGGCCCCTCCTCCGAACGAAGATTATACAGTAATTATTAATATTTTGATATTACGATCCAATGCAAAAGGTGGAACCAATGCGCGGGGCACAACATTGTAGTAGGATCCTTTAGTGCGTTACACCACTGTAAACAGCAGCCAGTGGATGGTAAAAAGGACAAGCACAAAGTTACCATCCACGATTATCACAACGGACAATATTGTTACAAGGTAAGACTTCTTGTTGTTGGCTAACTTTATGAATTATAATAGCAGCCTGTCAGAACAGGCGTTATCGTCAGCTTGAGTTGATTGCAGGCTTAACTAGTGCTAGTTAACCTTAGCTTAACTCGCAACCTACATTAAATGTTATTTAAACTGCTGGGTTGCTGAAGTGTATTCCTCTCCATTGTATGTTGTGTATAGTGCAAAATGAAGAGAAAAAAAGGACATTACGTCCTATTTCTATACAAGAAAGACAAATAAGAATGAGGGAGCCTCTGAAACAGAGCCAGATGATGGTGGTGGTGAGAAAGCTGAAGAGAAGCAAGTTAAGAACGCCACACAGAGTGATTCAGAGGACTTGGGAGATATTCAGAGACAGGGCACAGAGATGGAAAGAGAGACAAATGAAGATCCTGAGAGTGAGAAAGCTGAGACTGAGATACAAGCAGAGAATATATGTGCATCCACAAGTGCTGGACCAACAGGTTTGTGATGTTGAAAACAAAGCATTTGTTTATTAATGTTTATTTAACAGGGACAATACATACAACACTGCCTTTAAAAATTTGAAAATGTGATTCATGTAAGACATCCAGCTTCAGCTAATTTGCAGTCTTAGAATACATAGCGCTTTAGAATACAATGAAAAAATGTACAGATTACAATAAAAATGCAATTAATAAATACAAGTAATAAATAGCAGTAATTAATAAATACAGTAATGCAGTGTAGACAATAAAGAAAGAGTTTTTGTGTGTTTAAGCATTGTCAGTGCAGCTTATGTGCTGTGTCCATGCACAATAAATGTTTATTTACATATGTTTGGGTTCTCCACAGACATCAGCAAATGTAAAGAAGACACACCGATGCAGCCGGACCTAAAGTTTCCCCAAACCTTCATGGGGGACAGGAGGAGCTTCAAGGCAGCCTGGTACCACATCCACCCCTGGCTTGAATATTCAAAACAGGTGGACTCTGCGTATTGTTTTGCTTGCAGACATTTTAGCCTTCCCAATAGCCCAGACACAGTCTTCGACTCACCAGTTGGTTTCAAAAACTGGAAGAAAGCATCTTTTAAAGAGGGGGGCTTTGCATTGCATGCAAGGTCTGAGCGGCATAAACAAGCCATGGTTACATGGAGGGACTATCAGAAAGCTGCAGCAGCTAATACAACACTGGTCAATGTCTTACACAAGGAGCACAACAGACAGGTTAAATAAAATTGGGAATACATAAAAACAATAGGGGAAGTGCTTTTACGTACTGCCACTCAAAACATGGCTCAGAGAGGTCATAATGAGACTGCAGACTCAGATAATAAAGCGAACGTCAAGGCAATTCTAGAAACAATCACTAACCATGACAAAGCTGTTAAAAAAAGGTTGACTTACATTCATAATGCAAAGTACACAAGCAAAGTCATTCAGAATGAGGTTCTGGATTGTTTAGCAGAAATGGTGCTAACTGAAATTACAGTAGAAGTAAAAAAAAACCTGAGGTCTTCAGCATCATAGCAGATGTAACAAAAGATGTAAAGAAAAAGGAACAGATCTCTCTTGTACTAAGGTACTACTACAATGGAGCTATCGAGGAAAGTTTTCTCCATTTTGAATCCACAGAGAAGCTCAATGCAGCAGGGCTTAGTGAAAAAATAATCCACATACTGTCATAACGGGGGGAGAACGAGACGAACTCGGAGCGCAGACTCATCTTAAGAAACAAAAACTACTTTATTAAAATAAAACACTGTTTTGTGAAATATTTAGACAGGATTGGAAGAAGTCGGCACAATAAATCACACTCACACTGTTTCTGCTAAAATAATTGTGTCACTTTATTCCGCCACAGAACACAGCAAAACAAGCAGCATTCCAATGCTTCGCATCCCCGGGATGCTAACTTAATAAAACATAAGCACTTCTTACCTTGACACTGGACTGGAGAGCCGACAGTCCGGGCAGAGTAGCATCAACGTAGCTGGGCGTTCGCGTGCAACCCGCAGCAGACAAGGCATGGCAAGAACAACAAACATGAACAAGCATGGCAAATGGAACGAAATGACCCAGTGAGGAGTGATGAAAAGAGACTGAATTTAAAAGACTGAGGGAGAGATGAAGATTGGCTGTAGCTGTGACACGCAACAAGGAACAGGTGAGGTGGGCGTGGCAGGCATGAACCAGAAAACTACTGGGGAGGTGAAAGTGACAAGACATGAACACAAATTCAAATGACAAACAAAGCAAAACAAGAACTACAAAACACCAAACAAACCCCCAAAACACCAAAACTATGACACATACTGAAAAACCATGGTCTGGAGAATAAAAAGAACCTCATTGGCCAAGCTTATGATGGAGCTTCTGTCTTGAGCAGTAAGCATTCTGGGGTACAGGCGAGAATCAAGGAGGAAGCAAAATATGCCTTTTACATCCATTGCACCACCCACTGTCTAAATCTAGTTTTAGCAGATACAGTCAAAGCTGTCCTGGAGATAGAAGAGTTTTTCTACTTACTAGAAAAACTATATGTGCTCACATCTGGATCAGCTGTCCATCCTACATGGCTAGCTATACAACGAGACATGCACAAAGGTGCACCAAGAGAGCTCCAGCGTTTAAATGACACTCAATGGGCATGTTGATTTATAGCACTGTGTAACATCATGGATAGACTGCCTGCCCTTAAGCAACTACTGCTAGAGATAGCCCAAGAACATAATGGTGAAAGATCTGTTCAGGCATGAGGTCTGTTGGCACAGCTAGATTTTGAATTCATAGTTTATCTTGTAACTGTGAGGATCTGGCTAGATGGTGTCTGTTTTTCGGGAGGTTCAACTTCACCATCACATTTGGCAAGACTTACGTCCCAGCAGCAGTTTGGCCAAGGGTCCTCGATTGGTTGCACTCCCAACAATTCTCTTGCGATCCAGGGATCAATCGAATAGTTAAGCTTACCACTCATTATTTTTGGTGGCCAAGCTTAGTGGCTGATGTCAAGGAGTTTGTCACCGCCTGTCCCATGTGTGCACGCTGTAAAAGCAGCAACCAACCCCCAGCCGGTTTACTGCAACCCCTAGCCATCCCTAGCTGCCCATGGTCCCGTATCGCATTAGATTTTGTCACTGGATTACCCCCCTCTCAGAGTCACACTGATATACTCACCATTGTTGACAGGTTCTCAAAATCTGCGCACTTTATTCCTCTTCCCAAGCTTCCCACAGCCCTCGAAACCACCGAAATAATCACACAACAAGTTTTTCGGTTGCACCCCTTACAAAAAATCCCACGAAATTCACATGTGATCACATGTGATTCCCATTATCCACATGTGGTTCACATAATCCCCCCAAAAATCACATGTTTTCACATATGATTCACATGTTTTCACATGTGATTCACATGTGATCACATGTGAAAGTCACATGTGATGTTCGTGGGATTTTTTTTGTAAGGGACGGGATCCCCATTGACATTGTTTCCGATAGGGGGCCACAGTTTACATCTCAAGTGTGGCAGAATTTCTGTAGGGGACTGGGAGCTAGGGTGAGTCTCACGTCAGGGTACCATCCTCAGTCCAACGGTCAGTCGGAGCGCTGCAACCAGGAGGTGGAGGTGGCTCTCAGGTGTCTAGCCAGCGACAACCCATCCACCTGGAGTAAAAAGCTGGTTTGGATCGAATATGCCCACAATACGCACATCTCTTCAGCTACAGGATTGTCTCCTTTTGAGGCATCTTTGGGTTATAACCCCCCGCTGTTTCCAAGTTTTGAGCCTGAGTTAACCAATCCTTCTGTGCAGGCACATCTACGAAGATGCAGGAGTGTTTGGAGGCAGGCCAGGAGGGCCCTTCAAAGGACGTTGGAGCAAAATAAGAAATACGCTGATCGTCACCGCTCCTCCACACCTAAGTACAAGGTGGGCGATAGACATCCCGTTGAGAGGCACCACTAAGAAACTGGCGCCTCGCTTCATTGGGCCATTCCCTATAGAGAGGATCCTAAATCCCACCTCAGTCCATTTAACTCTCCCGGCCTCCATGCACATTCATCCATCTTTTCATGTCTCACAGCTAAAGCCTGTGGTTAACAGTCCTCTGAGCCCTCCTACCGTCCTCCCCCCTCCCGCCCGGTTAATCGATAATCAGCCTGCTTTCACGGTAAATCGCATCATTGACTTCTGGCAGAGAGGCAGGGGACATCAATATCTGGTAGATTGGGAGGGCTATGGACCTGAGGAGCGCACATGGGTTTCTAGGTCATTTATCCTCGACCCCACTCTGATCACGGACTTTTATAGAGCTCACCCAGATAGGCGTCCTAGATCACCAAAGGGCGATCGTTAGGGGGGGGTTACTGTAAGGATCTGGAGTTAGCCCCGCCTTGGGGCGGCTCCACTAACCTTTGCTCCACAGGTGATCCTGATCCCACTGATGAGACCAGCCAGTATTTAAACCTCCAGCTGAGACCAGACCTTCGCTGGAGCACCGAACCTCTTGGGTTAGACTCTCAGCCGTAGTGTCTACTCTCAGTGGTTATTGCTACGCTAACCAAGTTCTCTATTGTACCTTGATTTAGGTTTTGGCCACGCAAAGACGCTCATACCTCACGGAAACTTACCTGGACCACTGGATACCTACCTTGACTGGATTACTGGCACCTCGACTACTGGATCACCTGGGACACTTTCCTCATCTCCTCTACGCAGTTGACACCTCCTGGACCTGTAAGATACAGACATAATTTACTCGCTCCTTAGACTCTACTGATCATATTTGGTACCCGAGACTCACCCTGCTCCTCTTACTTTTCAGACCGCTCCCGAATCCGGCTCACTGTACATTAACCGCACCTGTAAATAAACTCACTTACCTTTAGCTACGTCTCCGTGTCTGGTTTCGACTTCGCTCTCTGGACAAATAATCCTGGGTTTATGACAGTAACAGTCCGTAAAGTGTTTGAAGAAAAAAAACTTATCTCTGATATGCTACAGTCTTCAACACTTCATATTTCAAAAGCTGTGGATTTTTGATGCTTTAGTTCAGACATTGAATGATGTCAGACAGGAGTCATCTTTTGATAATATATGGGATGAAGTGTTTAATGTTTTTGGGCAGTGTAATCTAACACCACCAGCTGCAAAACGCCAAAAAACACCAAGCTCTTAACTCAGCGAGTACTGTATGCTGACCACTGTTGGGCAGAGAGAGTCAGAACAAGATAAAGACAGGTTTCATACAAACCTTTTCTACCCTGTCATTGATCTAATACTCAGTAAGCTTGAAAAATGATTTTCTAGGAGAAACTGTGACATAATGAAAAGCATCCATGCTCTAAATCACCAAAAAGATGAATTCCTGAAAGAAACAGCTCTGTTTTCATTTGCTTGATTGTATGATTCAAACATTGATGACCTGTGGCACGAAATACATCAGTTCAGAAGGATCTTAGACAGAAAAATATAGACTGGGATGCAGAGACCCTCTAGTAGACCCTCTGCTCAATCTGCAAAACAACTCTGCCGTAGGGCTGAACGAAAAAGGCGTAAGGCTCAACTGCACGTTTATTATGACATCTACAAGGAAAGACTACGTAACTATCACACAACACTAAAACATGCAAGAGAGGCTTTCTTTGCAGATGTCATAAACAAAACCACTAATAATGCTCGAGCTTTATTTGCTACTGTTGACAGGCTCACAAACCCTCCTGTGACGTTACCACCTGAACTTCAATCTAATGTCGCCTGCAACAAGTTTTCCAGTTTCTTTTCAGAGAAAATTCAAAAAATCAGAGGATTAATCTGCACATCC
>NC_051439.1:1312523-1321906 GCF_001649575.2 Kryptolebias marmoratus | reverse complement strand
GAGTGCGGGTTTTTGATGTTTGTCTCTTTCTTACTGTTTATTCATTGTCACATGCTGTTTTTATTTTGTTTTTTAATTATGTAAAGCACCTTGAAATGCCTTGCTGCTGAAATGTGCTATACAAATAAAATTTGATTGATTGATTGATAGTACAGTAGAGCTAGTGCAGTTCATTGAGCCATACAAAGAAGTGTTTTTTGAGCTCTACAGACTCTGTAAAATAGCAGTTACGATCCCAGTGAGTACTGCTTTCTGTGAACAGAGTTTTTCTACGTTAAAGCTTGTGAAAACATACCACAGATCCACCATGAACAATGAGAGATTAAGCAATTTGGGTGTACTGAGCACCGAGTCTAGGAGGGCAAAGGCATTGAGTCTTGACTCTTTTGTTGATTGGTTTGCCAGAAATCACCAAAACTGCAGAATACAGTTGCTGTAATAAAAGGGCAGCCAATGTAACTAAACCAAACAGTTATTTTCAGTCATCTGCTGATCTATTTTCTCCAGTCAATACAGTATGTAAAATGTTCTCTTTTTTTATTATGTGTCTCATATGTGATATTTTGAACCATTTACTGTTTATTAAAAACATAAATGAATCAAATAAGGTTCTGTCTTTTTCCCCGGGTTGAAAGTGCCTCCTTGACAAAACCTCTGGCCCCAGCCAGGCCCCTCAGCAAAACTGTTGTAGAACCGCCTCTGAAGGAAAGGAATCAGGAAGGACAGATGGTGGTGGATTTTGCCAAAAGGATGGAAATGGCTGTAGTAAATACCTATTTCCAAAAGAAGGAGGAATACAGTGTGGCCTATAGGAGTGGAGGCAGAAGTATGCAGGTATTCTTCATTCTGTGTATAAGAGGTAACCTGAGAAACAGGTAGGAAGCTATATGGTGTGTCATCTAGACAGAGAAAAGATGATAAGGAAACCTGGTGGTGGAATAGTAAAGTGTAGGAAGTTATACAGAGGAAGAGGATAGTCAGGAAAAAGTAGAACAGTGAGAGGACTGAAGAGGGTAGGAATATAAGGATATGCAACATAGGGCAAAGACAGAGATAGCAAAAGCAAAGCAAATTGCAAATTGTCATCTGAATGTCAAGGTAAGGCCCAACAGATTTGCTTTCACAAGCGGAACATTATGGCTTTCACCATGATGTTCCCCTTGATATATGGAACTTTATTAGAAATTGCTTTGGGTTTATTTCAATTGTAATGGACACAAAGATGAGAAAGAAGAAAGAGAACGGGGAAAAGAGACGGAGGAAAAGTTTTGAAGAGAAAAACCATAGAGATAAAACAAGTCAACTGTCAAACTTGAGGCTGTCTCCTCAGCCTCAAGTTTTCAAGAGTTTTCATCCGACTCCGGAGATTCAGCCACTGGTTCAGGGTCATACTGGTATGGCTGTATTTCCATTACTACCGTGCATTTAAAAAATTTTTTTTTGTATCTTAAAAAGGCTTCTTCTTACATTTCCACTAGTAAACCACCGGACAGTAGCGGTGTTCTTGGCCAGCCGGGGTACAGCACACGCCATGAACCCAGGACAGCAACTCTGCCCCACAAATCACCCACTTCAGAAATTATTGACAAAAATGCTAAAAACAGTTTATTTAAGTCTTAGAAGAATGGGTCCCTGGAATATTGTGTGGATGGGTTTGACTAAATAACATTCATGAAATGTCAATTTTTTTTAGATTTGATTACAGTCCACCTTTAAACTCAGCTTACCACTTACTGCCTATCCATCCTAATGACCACAGTCTTACCGCTTTCATAATGCATGCACAGAGTTCTGAAAGATTTACCAGGAGTTCAAAACTATTTGGATGATATTATAGTGTAGGGGAACAAATGGTCCTGCAGTTTACCTTCAACAAAAGTTAATTTGGTCAGTCAAGTATATTCCTGGGAAATTTCATATTTAAGGAGGGCCTGCACCCCAGTCCAGATTACCTGACTGCTATTGCTGAAGCTCTTGCACCAAAGAATAACACAACTCTTTGTTTGTTCCTGGGGTTTACCTCCTGGATCACCGAGTTTCTACCAAGCTATGCAACAGAGGTTAAGCCATCTTAAAACAATGCTCCTGAAAAACCCAGCCCTTGCCATCTACAATCATGAACTGCAAACATTCATCACAACAGATGCCTCAGACTACAGATTGGAAGCTGTTTTCACTCAGTTGCACTCAGACAATGTTGAACACATTGTTGCTTTTACATCCTGGACCCAGTCTCCAGCTGAAAGTAAGTAGTCCACTATAGAAAAAGAGGCTCTTGCTTGTTTATGGGTAATTGAAAGATGGACGACATATGTGTGGGGATGTAGATTCACACTCAGAACTGATCACCAAGTTCCCACTATGGAGGGAAAATCTTGTCATTAGTCGAGAGTGCACATATTTTAACGCTTGCACTCAAAACTTCTGCTCTCTTTCAAATGTTCTCCTTTCTCTCTGAAATCTTTCTGTTTGCGTTCAGATTATCTCCTCGCGCGCAAAACGTCTCTCTCTCTCTTTCTCACGGATCGGATCTGTGCTTGCAAACCTGTCTGCTTGCTCATGGATTTTGTCTGCTCTCTCGGATCTGAGCACCATTGCCTAGCAACCGTTCCAGCCAATAGAATGACAGTGTTCCTCTGGGAGACTCCTCTGGGGTATGTTTGTTTCCTTCTAGTGAGTGTGCCTGTGTGGCTACAATAGAGCTTTGGAACCGATGTCACTGCACAGTGACATTGTGGGGCGCTTACTTCTTGCACAGTCGGTCGGTGAAGTCCACAGACCAAAACAAACAGTATTCCAGTGTTACCGCTGTATTCTGCTGCTTAATGCTGAAAAGCAGCTCAAAACAAAGGGGACTATATCGCGACAAACTTCTCCCAGATGCCTAAAGACGGTACATACAAAAGTAAGCTAAAATTGGAAAATTCAGAATTCAAAATTCAGTCAAGCTAAATAACAGAGTAAACACAAAATGTAACTTGTATCAAAATGTATTTATTGAATTTGCAGTAAAAATAAATGCATGTTTTTAGCTTATTTGGCACATATTAAGTCTTTACATCACATTCTAGTGTTTTTCAATCATGGTCCTCATGCCACGCTGCCCTGCATGTTTTAGATGTTTCCGTGCTTGAGCCCTCATGTACCGTATTTTCTGCACCATAAGGCGCACTGGATTACAAGGCGCAGTCTCAATTATGGCGTCTGTTTTTGTACTTAACCCATACATAAGGCGCACAGGATTATAAGGCGCATGCTAAAACATACGGTCTACAAAAAAAAAAGGTCACGGAATCAAAACAGTGCGTTTGGTTGAACTTTATTCTATTATGTAACAATTATTTTACATATTAGTTTTTATCATTCTTCTTCCACAAATCCATCAAAGTCCTCATCTTCTGTCTGAATTAACCAGCTGGGCAATTTCGCCATCAAACATGTTAGGTTCCCTCTCATAATTGTCTGAGTCTGTCTCGTTGCCAAGGGGCTGTTCAGTAATGATGCCGGCTTTCGTGAAAGCTCGGACAACAGTTAAAGCAGATACCTTAGCCTAGGCATCCACAATCCATTCACTTATGATGGCGTAACTCACCCGGCGCTGCCCCCGTCCTAATAAACCTGTGTTTGCAGTCGGTCATCCATCACTCCAACACCACTCGCAACTTCACTTTGAACGCCCTGTTTACACCAACGTCCAGTGGTTGGAGTTCTTTTTTTAATCCTTCCGAAATAATGGCAAGCTCCAAATGGTATTATATTACATAATGTTCTCTGATTGGTTTGTTGCTGCCAGCGTATGTACCAGTACTGTACATATTACCGTACGTCCCTGTGTCAGGGACAGATTTTGGAATTCAGTGCAGACATAAGGCGCCCTGGATTATAGGGCGCACCACCGAATTTTGAGAAAATTTAAGGGAGGAATTTTCACAGACAGAAAAGTTTTTTCTTTTATAAAGAGCTCCAAACCATGTCTACATTATAAAAAAAATCAAGACTGTATTAAAAATGTTTGATTTATTTAGAATATTTGCTTTCATATTTTTCTTGATCAAAAAGGACCTGATAATAGTTGAAGTTTACAGGCAAAGGATGTGTAGCAGCCTGGTAGACTGGGACACTGGTGAAAAGCTTCAACCTTCTCTCTGCAAAAACCAAGCACAGAAATATCTGAATGTTAGCAATACAGACACAGAAAATGTTGAGACAGATGATGTGATCTACATTTATAAACTCATCTAAAGCTAAAGCATTAATGAAACCCCAATTAGTACAATTAGCTGAGGAAGTAGATCAGCTCCAGTTCAGAAGTGAAGGCCACCAGGAGAAGGTTGATTAAACTGTCTTACAAAAACTGGAAATCACTGTTAAAATTTTTTAATGAATGATAGAGAAAAGAGAATATTTGAAAGAGAGCAGAAGTTTTTGAGTGCAAGCGTTAAGTTTTGAAAGCAAGAGATGAAATCCTGCTTGCAAATCGAATATGTGCGCTCTCGACTTATGACAAGATTTTCCCTCCATACACCACCACCATGCAAAGCACTAAAAGGATAAATAGAGTAGGCATGAGACTTGCACTTTTAACTTTAAAGAAAGTAATAAAAATTGCCTTAAAACATTTTCTCTGTCATTATTCTGGCATTTAGCATAATTTTGAAAATCCTAATTGACCTAAAACAAAAAACGTTTATTCTGATTTCACATCAGACAGTGTGAAAAAAATGCATATGTGACTTTTTATATACTGTATGTAAACGTCTGGTTTATGCTGGTGTAGATTCTCAGTCATCCAGGCCATGGTAAATTCAATTCCAATTTAGAAAGCTCCTCGGAAGCGAAACGTCTTCAACTACAGAATAGAAGTCCAGTTGTTTTTGTTTTTTTAACTTTTTTTGAATAAATGTCTGGTTTCATCTGTACCTTGTCAAGTCATGTTCATCTTGCTACTACATTGTTCTTGGTTTTGTTTTACTTTATTAAAATTCTTTAGGTTTCCATTACCTGCCTTTTGTCTGCCTGTTCTGCATAAAGCTTTCTTGAGGGGTTGAACATGGAGAAATGAGGGTGCCGACTCAAATGCTGTCACCTCCTCTGAGAGGGCTGGTTGCTAGGAGACCAGCACTGCCATCGCAGCATGGGGCGAGGAAGATGTGTGAGGTGTCATAAAGTGGAGTGGGATACAGATGGATAGAGAGGCTTTAAAGAGATTCTGGAGCTTCGGATCCGATGAAGGATCTGGGAAGGGCAATTCAGTGGTATTATGAGGCATGATATTATAACACAAGCAGGGATGCAACCCTAACAGTGTGCAGTAATTAGGGATAATTAATATGTTTGAGGCTGAGAGTACAAACAGGTTATGCGTTTCATCAAGTAATGTTTATATTTTGCTTTTGCTTTTTCCTCATACATTTCCTCCTCCTCTTTAATCACCGTGTGCATTTCTGCCTCAATATTCAAATGAGGAGGCTGTCTTCTTGGTCCAGCTCCTCTCCTATTGGTCAATAACCAGGAAGGAGGATCCATGTGCAGATCGATTGTGCATGCCTGCGCTCTTGGCCGTTTTAGTAGAACGCCTCATTTGAGAGGAAGTGAACTTGTAGCAAAGATGCCTCAGAAAACTGCAGAAGAGTTAAGACACATTGCTAGCTTAGCTGACAGCAAGACAGTTAGTGACGACTATTTATCGTTTCCCTTTCCAAAGTCCTAGAGTGCAGAGGAGGTGCACTTTAATACCGCTCACACCCGTGCACTCTCCCTCGAGGGGGCGCACCCGATCGCTTTTCAGCATGACACCGTCCTTCCTTCTTTCAAATTGCATCAGTTCAATATGCCTTTACCTCCACCTGTAGCTGACATGCTCTGGCGGTGGCTGGTTAGTCGCTTTTTTGCCTTCACCCTAAAATCTGACCACTTTTACTCCACCTCGACCCTGGTCCTCTCTGAAACGCATGTGTAAGGTGATGATAATGAAGGAATTGCCCACACCTGCCCATGAAATAGCCTTTGAGTCAATTGTCCAATTACTTTTGATCCCTTTAAAATCAGGGTGGCACATGTTAAGGAGCTAAAACACCTACATCCTTCATTCAATTTTAATGTGGATAATCTCAAATGAAAGCTGAGATTGTGGACTTTGTTTCCATGTCCATTATATAACTATAACTTCAATATGTTTCAGTAAACGGGTAAAAAAACAACATTTGTGTCAGTATCCAAATATTTATGCAACTAACTGTATGCACAATCCTGTCCCATTTTTAATAACCTTTGAATTTACACTAACTACACAGCCACTGAGAATAAATTTCATTATATAAGGGAACACTGTAACCAAATGAAAATAATGTCTTCCATTATTATTTCCTTCATCTTGCCAAATAATTCAACAGAGAACACCAACTTACATTATATTGTTGATAATATTACAACTTCAGTGCAAATATCTCTTGATAAAATTGCTCCTCTGAAAAAATAAGTGATCAGTCAGAGGAAGCTGACTCCTTGGTTTAACTCAGAGTTGTGTACTTTCAAACAGGCAACTAGAACATTGGAAAGAAAATGGTGTTCCACTAACATGAACATTTTTTATCCAACCTGGAGAGATAGTCAACATACAAGAAAGCCCTTCATGAAGCTAGAACTGTATATTATACATCTTTAATAGAGGAAAACAATACCAACTCCAGGTTTCTTTTTAATACTGTAACTACAATTATGAAGTCCTCTCTCTGTTGAGCCATGTATCCCTATAACTCTAAGTAGTGATGACTTCATGAGATTTTTTATAAATAAAATTATTTCAATTAAAGAGAAAATTCCCACCAACCTTCCTTCCATTTCCTCTAATGCCTTATCAAAAGAAATGGCTAAAACCTGATTTGTGTTTAATTTGTTTTTGGCCAGTTCTCTGAATAGTCAAAAATAATAGCTTCATCCAAACCGTCAACATGTCTTCTAAATCCCATCCCATTAAGACTGTTCAAAGAGGCATTTTCCTCAATGTCCTTTGAATTTGGTTAATCTGTCTTTAATGAATGGTTATTGTACCTTTAAGGCTGTAATTAAACCTTTACTTAAAAAACCTGATCTTGATTCAGGAGCTCTGGCCAATTCTAGTCTTGTATATGTGACACCAGGCTAATCAAGGCCGGTGCTATCAACAGGTTCACAGACAACAAGGAGAGAAACAGTGAAACAGAACCCAGGGAAACCGACGCTTGAATTTTTATCCAGTTTTATTCCCAAAGAGGATAAAAATCTTATTCATTTAAAAACACACCAAACAAGTTAAAATCTCCAATGCATACAAAGTTAAAAAGTTTCCTAAAAAGCTGGAATCCAGAGAGTCCAATCCACACAGGGGGAACTCCCACACTCAGTCCCACAGCCATCATAGCCCTGGGTCCGCCTCTTCCTGCCCTTGCTGCAGTACGCTCTGGTTGCCCCCACTCGCTCCTCCTGTGGGGCACAGACAACCCTAACCAGAAGCGTTGTCCAAACGAACGAACCTGCTGGCCTTCTACAAGCCCTCCACGAGGCTCCCCACAGACATCAGTGGAAAACAGTACTCACGGATAAGGGCAGAGTTCCACCTCTGCCTGCTGTCAATCCAACGCGTCATTTTCCACTGATTGTAGTCGTCGCTGCAATCAACTGCAGAACCACCCGATCGATCCAGCTCCTCCATTGTGCCACACACCACACCCGGCTGTAATCTGCTCGCTTGGTTCCCTTCTCTCTTCATTCCCTCTTGAATGTCAAACCAGTCCTTTTTTAAATGTTCCACCAGCGTCTTTGACAGGTCCGTGATGCGTGCTAATAGGCTACTTCCCGGCACGCCCACCACTACACAGGTGTCCGGCATCAGCCTTTAATCCTTCTGAGTCCACAGTGGATAAGAAAGAATATAACATGAAATAACAGAAAAATACACAACCATAAACTATTTACAAAGAAAGATGCACGACAATAAACTGTTTACAAAAATCACACTTTACAAAATAAAGGAAATCACTTTACAAAACAGGAAAAGAATGAGCCAGCAAGGAATGAATGAAAAGAGACAGGTTTTAAAGAACTGAGGGTGAGTGGAAAATGAGTTACAGCTGGAACATGATGAGGAACAGGTGGGGAAGTTGTGAGAACGATTTAACAGGGCGTGCAAGGACGATTGTTTTTAACTCTCTGAGACGCCCAAAAACGTTTCTGGAGCTAAATCCAAAGGTGTTTTTTGGCATAATCCAGGTTGTGAGTGGATCAAGATGGCAAGTAGTAGTGGGGGGGCTTTCGGAGAATGAGAATATGGATTCAGGATGGTCTATGGTAGAAAGTAGAAGAGGGGAAGGGGGGAGAGATAAGGTTAAAAAGGGAATAAATACTGGGAAAAGATCTCTTGAGGATGAAGAAGAAAGGACTGAAATAAGGAAGAGAGTAATGATGGAAGATTTTAAGGTTATATTAAAGTTTAAGACTGGACAGGATATGTTTGGAGTGAGCCCTATTAGTTTGTCAAGTGGATTGAAGAGAGCTATTGGAGATGTTGAACTAGCTAAAGTCTTAAAAGATGGAAGTTTGCTTATCATTTGTAAAAATGCTGAACAAAAGAATAAAGCTCTAAAATTACAAATGGTGTGTAAAAAGGAAGTGCTGGAAAGAAAGGTTGTTGGGGAAGGAAAAGGAGTTAAAGGAGTAATATCAGGAATTCCCATAGAAGAAAATTTGGAGGAGTTAAAGAAAATATTCAAAGGAGGAGAAATTACAGCCATCAAATGGTTACAGGCTTTTAGGAATGGGGAGAAAATGGACAGCACATCTGTATTTCTGGATTTCAATGATAGAGTTCTGCCTGATAAGGTGATGATTGGCTACATGAGCTTTAAGGTAAGGCAATATATTCCACCACCGCTTAGATGTTATAAATGCCAAAGATATGGACATACTGCAACTGTCTGTAAAGGGAAGCAGAGGTGTGGTAGATGTGTAGGTGAGCATCCTTATGGAGAGTGTGGAAATAATCCTGTTAAATGTTGTAACTGTGGAGAGAGTCATACTGCGGCATATGCAGGATGCACTGTAAGGAAAGAGGCAGCTGAAGTTCAAAGAGTAAAAACTGAAAAGAGAATTTCTTATGCTGATGCAGTGAAACAAGTGAAAAATAATGATAACGCTCCAAGAATAAGTTATGAAAGGAAGGTAGTAGCAGACGTTAATCAGTGTAATATTACATTAGAAAAATTGATTCCTTTTCTTGCATATATCATAAATTGTTCAGAACAAGCAAAAACTATCCATCCATCCATCCATCCATCCATCCATCCATCCATCCATCCATCCATCCATCCATCCATCCATCCATCCATCCATCCATCCATCCATCCATC